>NW_025781663.1:0-144184 GCF_021130785.1 Homalodisca vitripennis | reverse complement strand
AATAAATCCTACCCCCAAAAATTTCCCATACATACACTAAGGGGGTTGCCCCAAAAAATATTTGTTTTTTATTGGTTGCGGGGGGAAATATCAACAGAAAACAAATCTGCAGCAAATAGGGGGCCCCAAAATTACATTTTTTTTGAGCATTGTTTTTAAAATTTTCCCGGTCACCGTCATCTAGACTATTTACTCTAAAGGCAGTCCCCTTTGTGGATGGATACAAGATAAAAAAGGGTCACGGCTTCTAACTGGATATCAGGGTTCAAACCCGAGAGGTCCAATCAGGAAGGAATAATCCACATTTATTTAAAAAAGCCGCATACCCTAAAGTGGGGTTTAAAAAGAGAATAAAAAAGCTTTTTAAGCATTTTAGGTCTCGTATTTGTTTACTTCAATAAATATGTGTATAAAATTTTACCATTCTAAGACAGCGGAATAATAAGCTTTTAGGAGTTCCAACCCCTAATACTCTCGATTTTCATGAAAAGCAAGACAATGTTGAGAGCAAAAAAAAAAGTGTTTGTCAAATCTCCCCTTTTCCCGGGACATTAAAAGTTGAAAAACAAAATGTGTTCTTCGGGGGGTTGAACCCCCCATTTCAACCCCTATAGCTGTTTGATGTTTATGAAAATTTTTTAGTTTTTATTTTTAAGTCATGAGCATCCCAAAATTTTAAAAACTTTCTGTGTATCGGGAGTTGGAGAATTAGTGATACTGAGTGGGTTATCTTTTTAGTAGGTTTTTTTTAAATTTTTTGAAGTCAACTGAAAAAATTTTTTGCTTTTTGGTCAGGTGATTTTTCGTCACGAGGAAGTTGAAAATTTTGATTTTGATTTAAAAACTATTTACCTCGTACTAGTTTTTTCCCCAAAATCTTGATAGAAGACAGTTGGGGAACCGTCTGAATGCTCATTTATGATCCGGGCTTTCTCGGTTGTCAGGATCGGCAGTTCACGCATTGTGTTTTCTGTTGCTTGATCACGTTCTTAAGGGGTATCTAGGGGGGCCAAATGTGGGATGGGATTACCCTACCCAAAAAATCTGGAAACTTTCATATTTCCAGTAAGTGCTGTCCGAGGGATTCATCGGATAGTTTAAATGCTTTAATATAAAAAAATTGCAAAGTTTGGCAGCCTTCGCCATAAATTTTTATTTTACTATATGCCCCAAACAACTTTTATAATTTAAGTTAAAATTGTTGGAGACCACTTCAACTAACACATAAAAATAAAAAGGACCTTTTTTTAAAAAGGATTTCAAAAGGCTCTAGAAAATTTTGCGATCTTTAAGAACACAGGTACTCCCTATCTTTTAGGCGGGAATTTTTCGGTCGGGCATCTTCTATTATTTTTGTTTCCATGAATAGTACTAGGCGAAAGCATTGGTGTGTCGGCTTACTTTTGTGTAAGGTCCTTTGAGTTTTGAAAAGGTGTTAAAAATTTTTTAAAATCCCCCAAAACCGATTTTTAATTTAATTTTGATGTTTATGTAATAAATTTTTAAAATAACGTTTTAAAAAGGGGTAAAAACGTCATTCTTCTTTTTTTTTGAGAAACAACATAATGTGAATTATTTTGAATTACAAATTGGCACCTTAGTTACAAATTTACTATTGACTCCAAAAATAATTGCGCTGTTAATTGTTTCAAATTTTAAAATGTTAACAATGTTTTTGAGAAAAAAGTGTGGGTTTTTTTTGTGTATCCACATCAGTCCCCCCCTGATTCCCCTGGGGGGGGGGGGTTCTTTTGACCCCCCCAAACGATGCACATCCCCCCCTGCTAATACTACGAAAAATTTAGACATAATTAGGTATGATAACTGATGATTATTTAACCGGCGAAAGCGCTTTAAAATTAATTAAAATTGGGAATAAAAAAAATGTCTTTTATTTTTAAAATAATTAGGTACTTAGCATTATACGAACATACTTATTTATTGTATTTATTTAGTTAAAGATAAAAAAATAAATGGACATGAACAATATTTCGCCTTAAATTTTTTATCAAATTTTGATAGTTTATTTGTCTCACGGGTTTAAAAATGAGTCCCGCTACTTTGAAAAATTGCTTGTGGCGTTATGTAAAATGCATAAGTACCAGCATTGCCCCTTTCATATTTACAGCTAGGTTTCATTTAACTGATAATAATAGGTCAGTACGGAGCCAAGCCCAAAATCACTTTTGCGGTAACCGCATCACTTTTACTTCACATTTTGTATCTGAAAAAGAATTGTATCGAATGGACAATACACAGGGGGGTTGGATACCGCTGAGGTCGTAGTAATGAATATCGAGATTCGAAAATTTTTTGTATATTTTTAATTTGGCAAAAAAAACATAAAAGCCCAAAAATTTTAGTTGGTAAAATAAAATAAAGTATTTCCCCGTTGCTGCCAAATTTGAGTATGAATGAAGTAAAAAAAATGAACCCTGGGAGTGCCTAAAAATTCCAAAATTTTTTTATGGGATTTTACCTTCGAAATTAAAAATTATTAAAACTTTAAAAAAAACTTCCCTTTCGATAAACTTTCTACAAACGCGGGCGTTAGCAATTGGCTCGACAAAGCGCTGTATCAAAAAAAGGGGAAACTAAAAGACAGGCGGATTTACCCCAGTTTTTCCGCCTATAGGCTTAGAAATTTTCCCCCCCAAAAAGGGGAGCACACCCCCCCGGGAAAAAATTTCATTTTTTCAGGAACAAAATAGTAAATTTTGGATGGCGTTTTAAAGCATTTGTAACGTTTTAATGTATTATAAATTTTTTTTTGTTTAGTCAAATAAGGGGGGAAAAATCGCGAAAGCGGTGGGTTTGGTTTTTGGGTTTTTCAGTTATTTACCGACCGAGAAACACAAAAAAACGTGAAAAACCTTAACCCAAAGCCCCCGGCACGAGTTTTAGTTGACAACAAACGATATGTTTATTCGTTGTGCCGGTGGAACTAAGGAACTGCACCCCCCTAACCACATTTTAAAAATGTGTATTTTTTGCAGACTTACACTTTCTTGGGAATGTTGTTTAAAAATTTTCAAATCTTGGAAAATTGTTTAATTTAAACAATCAAATGGTTTTGCAAGGTGAAATTAAAGTTGAAAAAAATTATTTGAATAACGGGTTTATTATAAGCATGAGTTGAAATTTTTAAAAATAACGTTTGTACATTCTAATACAATTTCATTGTGTGATTAACAGAACAAATTTTATTTTTTAATAAGTAGGCTTTTTTCATTTTACAGAGCTTTTTACGAGCCTTTTTTTTGGAAAACTTTTAATTAAATTTTTCAAAAAGGGGCTTCTTTTTTAATTTGCTTAAAACCTAGGAGGAAAGTAAATTTGAGCCTGTTTTCAGAAATGTTGTCCGAAGTTTTTTAAACTCTTCAAAGGCGGGAAAAGCTGCGTTCTCCGCGAATTGTTGCAGGTTGCCAACAATTTGTATGCTATGCCCAATTTGGGGGGAACATCATGCACGATTCTTTCTCAAAAAGGTAGAAATTCCTTCCCCAACTTTTATCTGGGGGATTGCCCCATTCCCACCGCACAGTTTTTTTGGGAAAGTGAATGCACTCTTCAAAAAAATCGGATTAAGTCATTTTGAAAAATTTGAGAAGTTTCGTTCCCTTGTTTTTTTTCCCCTCTTCTGTGATGTTGATGTCTGTTTTGCTGTCCACAATTGAGTCGGGAAAGTAGAATTTATTACAAAGTCACTATGGGCCATTTTCTTCCTTAATTCACAAAAAAAAGGAGTCTGAATTGGAAGAAATGTTTAATTCCAGCATTCTGCCAGTGGTTGACTTTTTCATCCGGGTTTCGTCTGGCCAGATTTTCGCTTGGTTTGTACTTGTTCTTTTTCGTATGAATCGTATGTTTCGTTTTGGGTTTTCATACCCCAAATTTCCCCGAAAAAAGAAAAGTTGTTTCTTTCTGACAAAATATTCCTCTAGAGACCAACAAATCCCTGACAACAAAAAACGTCAAACGGTTTTTCCCCTTTGGGATAGTTTTACATGTGAATTTTAGGGGGCAGTGCTCCAGAAATCATACCATAAATGAATTCAAAAGTTCTGATTCCCACGATTTCCCTTTAGCCCCCACATCGTTGTAGCCTTTTGGGTTGGGGCTTTTGAATTGTTGTCAAAGCCTTGTAACTTCGTCCCAAAGACTTCGCAAACTTTTTACAGCATCATCCCTAGCCGACCATGTGTAGGACACACCCTTTTTTTATCTTATTATTTTGAAAGAATCTTCCTTACACCTATCAGGCACCCCTCGTTTTTTTAGAAGAGTAAAAAACCATAAGTTTTTGAACAACATGAAGAATCTGCACCTTTTCACAAGATTCAGGCCCCGATGATCCTACCAGATTAAAGAATGAGCCCCACACGGGTTAAAGAGCTAAGGACTTTTGCTCTTTATCTTTGCCCGAAGACCATTGTAAGTCCCCCACAATTTGAGCATTTTTCGTTTCGATTGGCCTCGGCAGTCATCAAGTTTATTTCCAATTTCCTGTTCCTCATCACACTTTTAAACCCCTACCCCCTGCGGTTTTCCCAAATGACGGGGTAAAGGGAAGAAAACGTTCACAGGGTACCCGTCATTTAAAACATACCGACGCAAAAACAAATGGCTACATGAGACATGTCTGGGGTTGAATCAATTGAGAAAAAAAATATTTTCTTTTTCAATTCTTCACAATTTCTTGTTTTCTTTTTTGACCCATTAATCAATGACTTTTTCACACTTTTGGGAAGAAGTAGTTTGTATGCCCCTTTCCACAATTACCATATTTTTCAAGTGGGGTAGCAAAAAAAGGGTCAAATTTCGGAGATAAGCTCAAAAGCCATAAGAAAAAATTTCCTTTCTTTTGATCCAAAGATTTCTCTCGCCTTTTAAATGCAAGGCCTCGATGTCAAGCCTTAAAAAGGCCGCTATAAAACCCCGGCCCAAAAACCTTTTTTTAAAAATTGGTTTTTTGTCTAGTGCCATTAAAAATGCCCCCCCACGTTTCAGAGCAATTTTCGTGATTTTGGGGTAAAGATTTTCCCACTTGTGAATTTGGGGGTTTTCGTGATGACTGGCCCCACTTTCCCATTTTTCCCGTCGTTGAATCCGTCTTTTTTCAATCAAACTGGGATTTCTCTTTGGGAAAAGAATGCAATAAGGGCCCCAATAAACAGAACCCTTGCTTTTTTAAATACCATTTCCCCTTTCTGTCCGAACCTCTCCATTTTTCAATGTTCGTTGAAACAGGATTTGGGATAAAAATATGGGTTTTTGATCCTTTTTTTCTTGACGCTGTTTGGGGAAACCCAGGTCAAATATTTTGTTTGAAACCCATTTTTTGCGTTTTAATCTCGAGTTGCATCTTTAAAAAACCCAAGAAAGTGGATCTTCGCGGGGAACAGCGGGTGCCCAAGCAGCTCCAACAAAAAGGCTTTCGTGGCGATTGTGAGGTATGATGATGTTTGTTTAAACTTGTAGATTAGTGGGGGGTTTTGAGCCCCCTTTGGCCCCAAGCTAAAAACTTTGGGTGCCCAGTGGCAGGCCCGTCTCGTCAAGGGAAAATCGTCAAGTGCAGGTCCTTCAAGTACGGGTTTGCAATTCTTGTTCTCCTGGGTCTTAAAGAAAAAATTCTAGCTTTTTTGGTTTTTTTCAATTTACAGTTTTTGTTCTTCGAGTTTCTTCTTGCCCTTTTTCTTGTACCCCGGAAAAGCTAAGCCTTTTTCCGCCCCTTTTCCACTATTGTAGTTGTAGAGAAGCTAGAAAGTAGCCTAAAATAAAAAAACTTACGTTAGAACCGAAATTAGTCAGTTATTTGGGGCTTTAATCTGGTAACTCCCATTTTGGGGTCCTGGGGGAAAAAAAACGAGATTTGAAAGCCCCTTTTTATATGGGGGGAAAGGAAGAAGGTCTGGGGGGCACACATAAAACCCGGGCCAAAAGGGGGAAACTGGAAAAATGTTGGACTTTTTTCTGTGAAAACGAAAAAAAATTACATTGAAATTATTTTCAGGGAAATTTTTATGGGATTTTTTTCAATTTTCTTTGGTTTCACTCGCCAAAAAAAATTTTATTTTTTTCTTAAAAATGAGTTTTAGAGTCCCTTCTGTTTTTTATTTATTTTAAAACAAAATTTTAAAATTTTATCCCAAAAAATATCGTAGTTTAAAAAAATTTTTCCCCTTTTAAAAAACCTCCCAAAAGAAAACACTCATAAATTTTTGGGTTTTTCCCTACCAAACCCTTTCCCAAATGATGTAGAGAGTTAACCTCATGGGGGTTTATAAGGATTTAATAATTTAAAAGGAAAGCGGTAAAAAAGAAAGGGTAAGTAAATTAAAAAAAAATTTTTTAAATGGGTTTCATTGAAAACCCCACATACGAAAATTTGAGTATATTTTATTAAGGGGGTGCTCTAACACGCCCTGACCATGAAAACAGGGCGTGGAATTCAAATGTCACTGCTCACAAAATTTTAAGTTACCCAAAATTTTTGAGTATTTTTTGTATTCCTTCAAATGGTGATCTGGGAAATTCCCCGTTTTTTAAATGTTAAAAAATTTTAAAAATAATTTTGTAGTGGGAACCCGGGCGCACTTTAGCGCTAACATGGGCTCTTATGGAGTTTTTTGGCCAAATTTGGGGAAAACCCAAGCAATGGGGGGTAGGCCACCCCCCCTTTGCCCCCCTCCCCCCCCCCCTCCCACCCCCCCCCGCCCCCTCCTAGCCCCCCCTGGGGAGGGACCCCCAAAGCCAATGGGAGAGCAGCAAGCCCCCCCCCCCTTTACGAGAGCGATGGCGGACGAGCGATGGCGGACGGTTTTCATGGCGGAGGGAAACAAAAATTTGTGTCTCCGGGGGCCCGGGTTTTCCCGAACCCCCGGGCCCTACGAATGCGGGGACTGTCGCGCTGACCAAACTGGCCCCGGAGACGGGGTTGTGCGTGGCGGCGCGATTTATGGCTGTCGTGCGGCGCGGGGGCCCGGCGATAAAAAAAAGGGTTTTTTCCATATCAGCTGTAGTTTCTTGGGCTTTGCGATTCCCGGTGCTGTATCTGGTAGGCCCGGCTTACAACATGTTTGGTAGCGGCAAGTGAGGACGAAAAAAAGTATCCCTACTGAAACACTATTTTTCTTAGCGAAAGGTTGTCCCGGACTGCGGTGCTGCTTTTGGGTAGAGCGGCTTACAACATTCGGGGTAGCGAAAAAGTGGGGACGCAAAATATACCAAGCCGCCCGGATTTAAAACCCTGGTCCCGGGGGAAGGGGGGGTAAAACAAAAAAGGGGGGGGCCTTAGCCCACTCGGTTGGATACCTTTAAAAAGCGAGGGAATGCTTCCCCTCGTGAAAGGCGAGCAAAATTTCCCCATTCCCAGCATTGGTGACAGAGCGGTTTACACCCTGTGCATTCCAATGACTACAATGCAAATGTGTTTTACCAGGCCATCTGTACCCCCTTACTCGGGTAATTTACGGCCCCAAAACGAAAGCGTGAAGGGGGGAATTTTGGTACTTTACCGTACGGTTATTTTTAAAAAAAAATCAAAAAAACCCAGTAGAGTCGGAATTTTTAAAGCTTTTGGGTTTTTGGGGGAAAATTAGGGGAGGGAAAAAACATTATAAAGGTGAAATGTATTTGATCTTTTTAAATGATAAACCGGGGGACAACAATAAAAAAAACTCACCTTTTTTTTTTGGAAGTCTAGTCCCTAGTACTCTCTCCAGCCTTTCCCAGCCACCACCACGCAAATCGTCTTCTTCTTTTTCTTCTTGTTTTGGAATACCCAATTTCTTCGGATTCTTATTCTGAGTCCCAAAAAAAACCCCCAAAAACCGCTACTAACCCCTACCCCAGGGGGCCCCCGGTTGAAGAGGTGAATGATGGGTTGTTGGGAAAGGGGGAACAGGGTTTGGTGGTGATGGGGGCCCGACAACAGGTCAAAAAACACTAAATAAAAAGAAATAAGCAGCAAAAAAATTTACTGATATCATCAAAAACCCCGAGTCGGCGCAAAAACACGTACTGAGTGGGGAAAAAGAAAAACCCCCAAATTAAAAAAGGAAAAAACACCAGCAACTGCATGTGGTCCCCAAACATGTAAACGGTACTTCTCCCCCGGCATAGATCCCCCCCCCCCCAAATATCAAAAAAAATACCCGGGAGGCGGGGGCGTTGCAGAAAAAATCCCCCAACGTGTTGCAAACCCGTACTC
Organism: Homalodisca vitripennis; assembly: GCF_021130785.1. NCBI lineage: Eukaryota > Metazoa > Arthropoda > Insecta > Hemiptera > Cicadellidae > Homalodisca > Homalodisca vitripennis. The sequence goes on along the minus strand of NW_025781663.1, from coordinate 135,972 downwards.
ATTTTTTTAAAAGCGTTCGATTACCTACATTTCCCCCCCCCAAATCTTAACATCAAAAAAAAAGGGCCGTTAACACCCGTACATCAAACCCTTTATACCTTTTAAGGCGACTTTAATTTCTTGTAGCAATGCCTTTTAAAATTTTTTTCCAAATTTCCTCCCCGGTAGAAAATGTTGGCCGGCTGTTTTGGGTGCTGTCCCCCAAACGGGGAACCCCCACTCCCTTCCGGGGTTCAAAAATTTTTATTCCCTTTCCCTTTCCTCCGGGGGGGCCCCCTTTTTTTTTCCCCCTTTTGGGGCCAGTTTTCCCCGTGTCCCCTCTTTTATCCCCCAAATTTTTGGGTGTGGGCTCCCCTTTGTTCCCCAGGGACAAAAGCTTTTTTGAAAGTTCCTTTTTTTCAATCTGAAAAAAAAGGGAAAAACCCGACAATCTTTTTAATAGGGGAATAATCTTAACAACGATTTTAAATTGAAAATTTCTATTAATTTGGTTGGGGGATTGAGAATTCCTTTCCCTTTTGACCCAACACACCGAAAAATAAAAGGAGCGAAAGTCGAATTTTTTTTAAAAAAACGGTTAAAAGTGTTGTGTAGTCCTTACCTGAAACCCGAGAGCTTTGGGACCGTGACGAAGGTGACTGGGGCCGGGACAGCTTCCCCAAGGTATTTTAAAATAAAAACCTTGGAGGGTGAGTCCCCCCCACCCGTGGCCCCGTGGCAAACTGCCAAGTTTAAATTATAGAAAGGAATGAAAGCGTAGTTGACCCACGTTTCCATCACCACGGTAGGTTTTTGAGCCCGGGCCCCTTGGGGTCCCGGGGGCGTTTTTTATTTTTAGGGGTTTTTCCCCGGGAAAGGCCTAATTCTCATTTTAACAAAGAACACTGAACCACTTTCAAGTTCTCAACTCAATCCCCGAACCCTCCGTGTCCCCTTTCTTTTTGGCGGTGGGCCCCCAACCATCGCCCAAACTTGTCGTGTGGCCATCCAAAACCAAATTTGGGCCACCTCCGAAAAAATAAACTTTTTTTTTTTGTCCTTGCGAGACCTTTTTGCGAGGTCCTTTAAATTTTCTCAACTAAAATGCCGAACCTTTCCGTTTCCACTGTCAAGTACTCGAAAAAAATTTTTTATATTTTGAAAATGTTTTTTCTCCCCCCACGTGAGTTTGGGAAGTTTTCAACTTAATCCCAAAACCCCTTTTGCTCTCGCAAAAAAATTTTTTTCCCAGGAGTATTTTCTCAACTCAATCCCGAAACTCTCCTCCTCCTTCCGAGAAGGACATTTTTGTAAAAATTTAAACATTAAAATACAGGCGGACGCGACAAGTAAATTTACTTGGTGAAGCCTTTCAATATGACTTGCCCCCTTCCAGGTGGCTGAAGCATCTCTCAGTCGGTTTCATACAACCCCATTTTATTTGGAGAACCCTTTTTCAATGGGGATCGTTGAAAACTTACAGGGATGGCGGATTCCGATTCTCACCCAAGTTTCCCTTTACAATTCACTTTACTCAGAGGGGGCCCCTTTCAATGTGACTCGTGAAACACAAGCAGAGAATCGGTTGTTAAACCACTTTACCCCCGGGGGGAAAGGCCTTTAAATGTGGTTTTATCGAAAAAACGGGATTTTTTTACGGGAAACACATTCCCTTTTTCATCACTTTAAAATTTTACAATGGCCCTGAAAAACCCTTTCCACAAAGGGTTTTTGGGGTCCAATAGTAGGGAACCCCATCAGCTTTTTCAGAAAAATCGTGTAAAAAGGCCCGATAGAACCTGGTGACGACTTTTTTACAACCCAAAATTTAAGGGTTTTAAAAAGTTCGGCATCATTTCACTTTAAAAATGAATTCGGGAAAGGGCCCGAAAATTTTTCCCAAAAATCTTTGGCCCAAATTTCCCTTTATGCTAAAATATTCTCAACATGTAAAACAAAAAAGTAAAATTTTGCCGTTAAAGTTTCCCAAATTTCAGAAAGCAAACAAATTTCAAAATAAAACGCATCAGTGAGCACACCGACAGGCACTTTGGGCTCCGAGAAATGAGGCCCCATAAAGCAGGGGGTAGCAGCGCAGCTGTACCCCCGCCATGTTTGGACACGATTTTATCTCAACAGTAAACCGTGAACGGGAAATGACTATTTAAGGGGAAATGGTGAGGTTGTTTTTTTCCAGGATTTAAAAAACGACATCTAGAAAGCGTGCATTGCACCCGTCCTTCTTCACCCACGGCCGCTGTGTTGGGTGGGGAAAGCGGGAAAAACCCGATGCGTTCCTTTACAAATGCATAATTTTCCCTTCCTGTCAAAACATGCCGGGTTTTGTCCAGCCACAAACGTTGGGAGTGAAACCGTTTTTTTTTAAAAAATTCGCTTTCCCCGGCCCCACGTTTTATAAATTATGGAAAAAACGGCCTTGCACGGGGCTTGCGAATGACATTTCCCAAACTGTGGGGGGAAATCGCCTTCTTCCCCAAGATCTTGTGATTTTTCTTTTTCTAACCCAGAGCTGTTGTACGCTTTTTCTTGTTTAATCTCCCCCTTGGAAACGGAGGTTTGAAAACAATTTGACTTTGGGAAATGAATTAGCCACAATGGAAAAACTCCTTTGGATTAAAAAAGGGTTTTTTTGGGTTCCCTTGAAAAAGCTTGAAATTAAAACTACTGCCCACATTCTCCCCCGCTGGAATGGGGGCCAAACCTTTTTGTAGTTTGGGACGTAAACCCCAAAAAAGTCTGTCGCAAAGGTGAGGGGGTTTTTAAAGCCCCGGGCCCGGATAACTTTAACCCCTCGCCCGGGAAATTCCCGGTTGTTAGGAAAAATGCTAAACCACCCACCGACGTAAGTTCTCAATAGTCCTCCTTTTAAAAACAAACTCGTTGATTTGACGGGGTTACGCGGGGCCCCAGAAGTTGGGGGAAATGAGTCCCCCTCGTCTAGGGGACAGAGTTAATGTATTTTTTTCCGTGTCCCCAGTAAAAAGTATTTGCTGCCCAAAATCCTCTAGGGGAACCAAAATATTCTCCCCTTTTCCCTTTTGAAACTACTGAATCTTTTGCACCCCCTTTTCGTTTTCCCAAAGAGTCCGGTGTTTTTGGTTTTCCCGGCGCCCCCTTAATAGAAGGGTTAAAACTTTTTCAGGTTTCCAAAACCCCAAACTTTCCCCCTTTTCCCTTTCTTAAAGGGATACCGACACCGTTGTCCGTGATCAACAAAACAATCCTACAAAAAAAGGTTTTTTGGGGAAACAATCAGGGGTTCAAAAAGTAAAGAGACTTTAGAAACCCCACCGGGTTAATAGATTGGGGGAGTTTTGGGTTTTGAGTTTTTTACGGACTTTTTTTAAAACCTTTTCTATTTCCTTTGGGTTTTGACTCACCGCCTGGTCCTCCTCCCCCTCCCCCTTGAACACAGCTTTCACCGCGAAGTAGCCAGTTTGTTTCCTCTTTCGCTCAATGACCCACGAATGACTCTTTTTACACCTTGAGAAAAACCCTTTAAGAAACCTAAAGTTTTTAGTAACTGGTTATAAAAATTCCTTTACCCCCTCCCCCTTTCCCCCCTCCTCCCCTTCTTCCATTGGGATATCGTATATTTCACTATCATTTCTATGACTTTGGCGTCGTCGTTTTGCACAGTGGTTTATCGAAAATTTTCTTTTAACAGCCCTAAATTTTTAAATCTTTCCGCCTGCCCAAATTCTTTAAACCATAAAACAATGTCGGTACATTTTGACAACCCGGGCGGTTACCCCAAAAATTGCAATAAAAATGCAGGGTAGCCATCACTCGCCCGTTTCATTGTTGTTAACGGGTTGATTGGGATTAGTCTAGGATTTCCCGAAAAAAAATAAAAGGACAATATTTATCTTCCGAAAAACCTTCCATCTTTGGCGCCCCAATTTTGAAACTGAAAGTTCTGTCATTTGCATCGTGTTTTATTCCCCCGTTAAATCATCTTTTTTACCGTCCCCCTTGAGCATTTTTTTGGTAAAAAAAATTTAGGGAGTCTAAAGCAGTAGAAGTAGGCTGGGGTTTTTGGTTTAAACGTTTTCCCTTTTCCCTTAAAATTTTCCTAGCCTTTTATCATGGGACAGGCCCAAAACTTGACCGGGAATTTCTTTTTGGGCCCCTTTAAAAAACAATCAATCAACATACGAGGTGTTTTTTTTTCCCAAACGTGCCCAAAACTGACGTCGGACCACGATCGTCCCTTTAAAATCCCCATAATTTTGGGTTTTTTGAAATTTTAAAACCCATTTCGTAGAAAATTTTTCGGTTTTCCCGTGAATTTTTCCCATAAGGGAAATATTGTGTTTTTAAAAATACAGGGGGAAATGTTCGTTTACTTCCCAACTGTCAAAACATGACATTTCTTCCCTTTAATTTTGGTTTTTCCCTTTTTCCCTGTTGGAAAGTACAATCACGTATCGGGGTTTTTCCCCAATTTGAAAAAGAATTTTTTTATAGTCCATGTTTGACTTTTCATTTTGCGGCTTTTAAGGGTATTCGTGAAAAACCTCCCACGATCAAAAAAAGGTATATGTATTTGGAGTATTTTTTTTAAAATTAGACGTAGGATTTTAGAACGAAAACAAAAGTCGGTTTACGGGAAAATGTGAGGCCCCCCCCATTTACAGTTTGGGTGATCTTTAAAACGGGTGGGTCGCGCGTCATCGCAAAGAATAGCTTTGGCATCTGTCGCCGACCCCCCAGCAGTATAAAAATCTTGTTTTACTTTCCCCAATTATTCCCCTTGAAATTCCCTCTGCAAAACCCCCCAACAAAAACCCTTAAAAGGGCACAAAAAATGAGAATTTTTTCCCATTTCTTTCTTTCTACAGGGGCCCGAACCAGCAGGGCATTTTCCTGGATTTTTTTTCCGTCTTCCGCACGAGTGTAATATTTTTTTTTAAACCAAAAACCGGGCTTTACCTACTTTCTTTGTGCGATCTTTTCCCACACCCCCAAATCTCGTATCGGATATCATAAAAAAGAAAAAAAAGCGTTTCGCTTTGTTAAACCAGAGACACTTTAGCATCTGTTGTCCCTTTCAGCTTTCTTACCGTTTAAATGTCCCCAAAAAAGGGGTTAGTGTGCTTTAAAAAGGAGCTGTTTTTAAAATCCTGTTTAAACTGTTTGGTACCCTTTATTTAAAGTTAAAAATTAAACGTGGTTGAAGCATACGGATTATGGGGTTTTTGATATTCCGTCCGGTAATGATTTCATTTTTAACTCAGCGGGACTTCATATGGGGCATTTTCACGAATTTGCCCCCCGGTGTTAACTTTAAAGCCCAAAAAGAGCGCAAAGGAAATTTGGGGTTAAAGCATAAAAGTTACCCAAACGGGCGCGACGGGCCCTAATGACCTGAAATTATGTTCACCCCCTTCCTTAAAACTAGCCCCTGGCCCCCACTTTCTTTATATGCAACCTCAAAGAAAAACGTTTCACCTCTAAAGATTCCCCAGGTTTTTTGTCTTGTTTCTTTAAGCTCGCAGTTATGGGGGGTGCCCTTTGAACTTTTTGAGCCGGTAAAAAAAATAACGTACCGGGTTTGTCTCAAATATTTTTCCCCCGGCTCTACTTGGGGGGAAAAAACTCGTGAATAACGGGGCTCTCTAAAACCGTTACCCAAACGAGCCGCGAAAAAATTTTTGCACTAAAACTCTTATGCGGGTTACCTTGAAAAGAAATTCACAGGCGGGTCTGCCAGTGTTTTATTTTTATTACCCTTGCGGGCCCCTTTTTTGTGAAGCCCAATTTTGGGATGAAATTTTGTCCCTTTTCTTGCTGAAACCCAAATCTGCACGTTGTTTTTAAACCCTCGGTTTAAGAGTATTTTTTATTTGCATTAAAAGCGGACTGTGATCCCCCCCCGGTAGTTTTCCCCTGTATATAAATTCGAAATATCTTCTACTTCTTTAAGAACCCCTCAAACTTTAAATCATTTCCCTTTCATGGTTTCCGTAATAAAATTTAAATCGTTTACATTCTTTTCAATATTGGGAATAGAATTGAACGTTCAAAATCTATCAATTTCCCAAATTTCGTAATCGCCCCCTCCTGGTTTTTCGTATGGGGGAAATACGTCACCAAAATTTATTCTTTAACCCTTTTTTGCTCAGGCCCAAAAAATTCTTTCCGATGAGAAACTCTAAGAAAAGATGGGCCACATACAACTGAATCAAAACCCCTGCCCCACTTTTATAATTTTACTGTATGTCAGCGGTGGGGGCCGAAAAATTGTATATGAGTTCCCAAGGAGGGGGGAAAGGGTTTCCAAACTGTTTAAAATTGCTTACATTATTCCCGGCGTTTTCTGGTTGCAAACCCAAAAAAAAGTTAAACCCTTCCCCCGTAACTTGAGTCCAGATTAAAACTTTTAGCTGAATCGATTTTTGGGGGCCCCGGGGTTTTAAAAGGGAAGTGTCACGCTAAACCAAACCCCCCCCAAAAATTTTTGGGGAAAGCTTTGTTGTTTAGGTTGGGATTTAACTCGAAAATTTTTCAAAGGTCTTATCGGGATCGAGATTTTTTTTTCCAAAAAACTCCTCTTTTTTCTTTTTTAAACCCCCAGCTCCCCTTTTGGGTTAAAGGGTTTTTTTGGTTAAAAGGGCCCCCAACCCTTTTGTTTTTTCCGCCTTTTTCTTCTTAACAACTTTCCTTGTCTCTTCCCACCCCCAACCACCACCGAAAGGCCCCTTTTAGCTTTTATCGAACCCGTTTCCCCTAAAGCAGCTTTCTCTTTCACCTAAATTAAAGTCTGAGCTTTTCTCTATCCCCAAGGGCCCCCTTTGCCAAAATCTTTGTCTGCTTGAAACGATGCTCCGAGTCACTGTATTTTCGAAAACTATATGTGAAATTCGGGAGGGGTTCACCCAAAAAATTCACCCCCTTTTCACCCCTAGCGATTCTTTTTTTCAAAAATGTTGGGAAAGGGCCGCAGAAAAGAATCGGGGTTTTGTGCTTCAAAAAGGGAAGGTCAATCGCCTTGTTAATAAAAAACTAGAGATAATAACCCCCTGTCCCCCGAAAGGGTTTGCCTTTCGTCTGCCCGGAAGGACCCTTTTTCGCTTTGCCCTTTTTTTCCGCGCCGTGGGGCCAAAAAACCCGGGCTGCAGTGTTTTGGCCTTGCAATCAAAGTTTATTAATTTTTTAAATCCCTTCCCCTTTTCATTTTTTCGTTTTGGGTTTGAAAAAAAAAGGGGATCAACAAAGTTTGAAAGGGAAACCACTGGTTTTTAGCGAAAGGGTCTAACCAAATATAACCAGGAGGGGCAGGACCGGGATTTAGAAAAATTTTAAAAACAATTTACTTAAAGACACGAACGAGATAGTCATTGTACAGCAAACCCCGCATTTCGGTTGGGGGTTTCAAAAATTAACCCTAACTTTTTGTTTTTCAAAATCCCAACGTTTGCTTCTTTGTAACTGTGTTTGCGTTGGAAAAAAGTTGAGCGTCAAAAGCGTCACGAAGCCCCGACCGGATCGGCCCCCCCGGCCCTTTTGCCTTTTGTTTCCCAAGCTTTCCCAAAACCCTTCCCGCCTTTTTTTGATAGGGGTTATTTTTTAAGTAAACCCGGGGTTAAAAGCGTTCATCGTTTTTGTTTTTGGCTCCCAATTTGATTAATCTTAAAAACGCTGGAAAAACCCTTTTAAGTTTTTTTCCTTTAAATCTTTTTACGGTATGTGTTTTGGCCGTTGAGCGAGGGGTAGAGCATCGTTTTGGTCTTGTAGCTTTTTTTATTTTTGTCCCAAACTTTTGTTTCCCACGTCAATTCCATTTTTCCCGATTTTCACCGATTTACGGGGCCCGCGTTTTTTTGATTTACGGGTTTTTGAGATCCCTCTTTGGGGGCTTTTTACATGTCTTAGGGCGCTTCCCGTTAATGTCCCTAGTTTCCCCTTTGGCCGGTTCAGTTTAAGGCCCCTCTCCTTTCGGTCCCCCCTTTTAAAACCCCCTTTTCCAAACTGCCCCGGGTCGCCCGTCCAAACTTGTCAAAACCTCAATTTTGGGAAGTGTTTGGGGAGGCACGAACTTTACTCTTTAAATAATCTTATCCCCGTCGATATTTGTATGTGCATCAAAGTTTTTAAAATGTGCTTGAAAACCCCCAACGCCCACGGTTTCTGTGGTTTCTCTATTTATCCCCAATTTGGAAAAAATTGAAACCCCCTAAAAGCTTTTATAGAATTTTTTTTGGGAAACTTTCAAGTGTTTAACTTGTCGGTTTTTAAAATAATCCCTTTCCCGGGCTGCCCGATTTTCCTAACTTACTGATCAAGTTGTAGGGTTAACGCGTCTTGTTATTTTTCAGGGTTTTTCCCCAGATTTCTCAGGGCGGTTTTTTTTCTGCACGTCATAGTCACCCTTTCGGCAGTCACATTGGAATCCCCGCCTTTCGGGACCCTTTTTTAGCCTTTTTACGCTTGAAACGTTGTCCCCAAACTTGGGGCCACACTCATTTTACAAGTGATGAAAGGGCTCACCTGTTAAATTGCTTTTTTATAAAATTTTCTTATCCCAGTCAATATATGAGTTTTCATCGCATCTAAGACCCGGCCCTGGGAAACGAGCTGGAGGTACCCGGGAGTTTTGTATCTTGTTGATCCCCGTTGAAAAAAGTTGAATGCTTTGACGTCTTATAGTTTTTCATTTGTATTTTTGTAAGCTGTTTTTTTTATCCCGCTGAAATTTAAACGCTTGATTTGAAGGATTGCAATTTGAGAGAAAAATCTTCCTTTTTTATTTTCTTTAGTTTTTGTTTAAAAGTATTTTATAAAATCCGCTGGGGTGTCTTGCTTCTTCAGAGATTTTGGCCTCTGACCAAACTTATTTTCGGTCATCTCACCCCTGATCTGAAACTCGCGTTACCATACCTGATATAGTCTTTGAAATTTTTTCAAATTTTTCCCAAAGTATTTATAATTTTCGTTCTTGGGTTGTGTTTCCAGCTTCAGCGGGGTGCCACCAACAGCCTAAGACGGTCGCCCACTCAAATCATTTGGAAACGTTCCAGTAAACCGGTTTTCGGGATCTGAAGTGGATTAGTCACACTATGGCTTTCCTGTCAAACTCCAGAACCCTTAACTTTTTGGAAAAAAGTCTGGGAAAATTTCATAATTATATTTAGCGACCCTTTTTGCGATTGATTAACCCATTTGGGTTATTGTTTCTTTTATTTAGCGTGTTTTCTTAAGGGATTTCTTTGTAAGCGATTTTGGGCTTCGTCCAAATTTTGATTTCTTTATTCCCGGTATTTTGCTTGAAAATCAACTGTACAGACCCTCTTGTGGGTTATACGCCAATCATCTATTCGAATTTCTACCGTCCTCATCAAACTGCAATTTTTCCCCTTTTTGCCAACCAATTAAAGTATTTTTTTCGTAACGAGGGCCCTAAAGATGGTTTAATTTTAGATGAAAAAACCCCCCCCCAAAAACCCTTATTTAAACTCTTGCCCTGTAAATTTTGGTCAACGGCTTTAGCAAAACTGTCGGCGATATATTGGGACGCCGTCTGTAGGGGCCCGTAGGTGTTGAAGGGGCATTTTTGTAATTTCGTTGTTTCACCATCACCTTTGGGGGTCTGTCTCAAAAAAATTCTTCTGCTCCCGAAAAAAAGGGCTAGTGGAGACCGATGGTTTTAAATGGGGGGGGAAGATTAGGCGAAGAAAATACATTTGGGGGAGAAACTCTGAGTTTTCATTTTATCGTCATCATCTGCATCATCTTCCCCTTTCTTTGCTTTCCCCTTGACATCGGGTGGTAAAGGGGCGGGTCTCCTTTGGGGTTTAAAGCCAATTTTCCCTTTATCAACGGCTGGTTTGCTTTTCAAAAAATTTTCCCCGGACTCCAATTCCCCCCCGCTTAAACCAATTATACCCTTTTTTTTTATAGCTTTTTTTAATTTTTGATATTTTCCGTCATAAGCTGCTTCTTGTTTCGCGTTTATGTTTTACCCCTGAAACCCCCAGCCTGCTATCTTTTTTAAATTTATATGGATTTCCCCCATCTGTTCAAAAATGATGAAGTATCGGAAAAATCTGCACTCCCTTTTTTACCGCCCAACCCAAAACTTTTGCCCTTTCCCCCACTTATCGTCAAAACCTTACCCCCCTTAAAGGCAGTTCTACTTGTTTTAAAAAAAAAAAATGCCCGCTTCTTGTGGTTTTTTTAAAGTAACGAATCACTTCTTTTTGTGAAAACTCCAGGGGTCAATGGGTAGGCCCCTAGTAAAATCTGTTCCCGTCTTTAGGATTGAATCTGGGTTTTGCGTTTTTCGTAGCGTCATATCTCTAAAAATAAATGTTTTTTTTTAATACCGTGCCCCAATGGGGATCTCAGCGACCGGTTTTTACTGATCGTTTGACATGTTCTGTCCATATATTCCCTTTTTAAACGTTGAATTTTGGCGATCAAACCTTCAAGTGTTGTGCAACAGATATGAGTTTAGAAGAAGAAAAAACTCAAACCGATTTTTTTGCGCCCGGGTAAATTTATGCCAGGGTTTAAACAGGTTTTTGGGTTTCGTTATTTTTTTTCTCACCGGTTTTTGTTACCAAAAAGATGCCGAATTTTTCGCAATGCAGTGGTACTGTGGGTTTAAAGCAATTTTCAAGAAAAACTGCTGGTTTTAAAGGGGCCTTGGGCATATGTTGTTTTACTGCAGCAAACGGTTTTTTTTTTTTTCCCCGCCCTTTCCCATTACACTAATAGGCATTGGGCCCTAACTTACATTGTAACTTATGTTTAAATAACACCGCGACCGCAGTGCACGGGTTTTAGAGTGTAACGGGGGATTAATGGTATACTGCGTCAGTCAACACTATACAATTGGGCTTTAAGGTATATCACAAGAAAACTTTTAACATCCTTAAGTATATCTGAGTAAAGTTCAAACTAAAGTGACTGTTACTGAGTTTTTTAAATCGGCCCTTTCCAAAAAAGGTCGGGGAAACGGGTTTTAAAACCCGGGGCAGTAGGTTAAAGGGTTAAGCCCCCGTTTCCGTTTAGAAAGTCCTCATGGTAAATTTTCCAAAATTTAAAAAGGTACAAATTTTTCCCCCTGACACTCGGCTTTTAAACGCTATCCACCTATTTTTTGTTGTATTTTCGGTGGTAGATAAATTTATCCCAAAAGCATATTGGCGGTAAGCTCCTGCTGTAGAAAAACCCGGGGCTTCTATGGGGCGCCAAAAAAGTTATTTTACGCATGCCGTGTGCCCCCCGTCTACTGCAATAGGGTTTCCCCCAAAAACCTTTTCCCTTTTTCTGGGAATTTCCACGTGCAAAAATTAGAGTTCCTTTTTTTAAAATTTTTTTGATACCCCCGCCCGGCATCGCATACCCTTTAACGTCGTTGTAGTAAAAGATCCGGTAATTTTTAGTGACTCAAAGGGAAAATGTCAACCCCAAAGGGTTTCTGCCCTTATTTAAAGGGTTTGGATCCTTGTCTATGCAAGAAATCCATTTCTTTTCATTCCCGTAGAGTGCATAGTTTTTTCAAAGAGTCATTTCGGCATGTTTTGTATTTTTATGTGATCAGCGTACACGTGTTAAGTTTATGTCATCCCGTTAAAGAGTATTAAAAATTTGCCCCCTTGTTTTTTTCAGTTGTTTGGGGGGTCCTTGGGTGGCGTTTGGCCCAAGGGTAGAAAACATCGGGTATTGTTTTTGACGGGCCCCCTAGTGAAAAAAAGCGCGGGGTGTTGTCATGCTTTTCCAAAACGCTATGTCGTGAAAAAACCCTAATTTGGGAAAGCGGTTTGGCTTCGCTTGGGAAATTTTAACGGTTTTTATTGTCCTCTGAAGGAAAATAACAAAAATTTTTTTAGGCAATACCTTTGCAAAAAAATTGGTATTTGGGGTTTATAAAATGTTTAGAAAAAAGTTTCCCGTTCCCCGTAAACAAAGGCCCCTTTTGGGTCAAACAGAGGGTTGAACAGCACGTTGGTTTTAACCCCCAAAATTTGAAGGCCCTGCAAAAAATACAGCCCTTTTAGGTTTGGTAGGGAGGGAAAGGGGCTTGCCCTTTTTTTCCAAAAACCCCCCCTCCACCCCCATACCCCGGGCAAAAATTAGACCCCGGGGTTTGCCCAAAAGACTGCCATACGACAGAATTTTCCCGCTGTTACTGACTGCGCATCCCTAAATATCTATGTTTAAATTTTTAGCTTGCCACCAGCAGTCGCTTTTTCTTCTCTTCTCTTGGGGGCGGGAAAATTTAAATCCTCGGGTAAAATGCCCTTTTTGTCTTTTCCAAAGTATCCAATTTGGGTTTTTTCCCAAACCTGTCCATTAAAAAGTACTTTTCTTTTTTTCTTTTTTTATTACTTTTTCAATTAGTAATCGTCACCAGTTTTTGCTTTTTGGGTAGTTCCTCTTTGTTAAAAACCCAACCCTTTTTTTAAAACAGTCCCGCTAGAGGGGCCTTTGAATGTATTTTCTTTGGATTGCTCGGGGTTTTACGGCGAACCCCTGTGAAATTTTTTATTCGTCCAGTTCGGCATGTAACCTTTTTTAAAAACACGTTGTACTTTCTAATTCTTACTTTATCGTTCACGGTTTGAAAATTTGAAATCGATCTGTTTTTTCCCTTTTATTTCCTTTCGATTTTTTGATACCCCGTCAGAATAAGCTTTTTCGTGTTTTTCCTCACATTTCCCTTTGGTTTCATTTCCGATTTCTTTCCTTTTTTTTTTTTGAACGGAACGCGTTGTACTCCCTTAAAATATTCTCGGGTTTTAAAATGGAGAGCCACTCGTAATTTTCCCCCTTAGCAGTAAAAAAGTTTTTCCCCATTTTTTCTTTTAGCGTCCGAAATTTAGCCGGGTTTTTACTATACTTTCTTTTTTAAACTTTTGAGTAAGTGGGTTTTGTGTTTTTTTTCGTACGCCCTCATCGTTTGTTAACATGGAAAAGTTGAAACCCCTTCTTTACCCTGATCGGGGCTTTAAAAGGTTTTTCATCTTATGCTTCTTCAAAAAAATTGGTTTAACGCTCTCGCTACCTCTAATCCGGTTTTACTCTTTAGCGGTCAGGGAAAAGAAAAATTTGTTAAGCAATTTATCATCGTAAAATATTTTATTTCATTCCTTTGTTTTCCCAGCGTACGGTAAACATTCTTTCAAGATTCCCCTTGGTAAAAAAATCGTCTTTACCTTTCAAAGGGGACGCCCCGGACTTTGAAAAATTTTCGGGGCGAGGGTCCCCGTGTAGCCTCTTTTGTATTGCTTGACGCTTTTTTCCCCTTACGCAAATGATGAATATCTAAGTAATCTTTTATATTTAAACCCCCCAAATTTTACAAACCCCCCCCACCCCTTTTAGACCCCCCAAATGGCTTCCCCCAAAAACGCTAGTTCATGCCTCCGTTTTCCCCTGGGGTTTTCCGGGGGTTGGGCCAAAAACTCTGTCGACCTTTTCCAACACGCCCACCGGGAATACCCATACCCGCCCCCAACCAACGCTGTATGCTGTGATGGGGGCAACGAGTTCCCCCCTCCCTTCCCGTTCCCGGGAAAAAAGGGTATTCTCTCGAGCCCGCGATTTAAAAACCGAGGGGTTTGATATATTTTCCCTTTAGAAGGGGGGTAAAAATAGGGGGATTTTTTGGGAAAAAGGTTTTTTTTATAATTTTAGGACCCGAAAAGGGAAAAAATCGGATTAGTGGCTGAAAAATTTGCCCCTTTTTGCATACTTCATATCATTATTTCAAATGCTGACGTAAAACACGGGTTTTCCCAGCGCTTTAACAGGGTTTGGTGGACGAGTAGAGGTGCCCCGTTCCCGTGAAGGTTTCCCCCATCTTACTTTCCGTGGGGTCCCCCGCACCTTACATGGTCAACCCCCCGTAACCCACCCAAAAGGGAAAAGTTGGGTTTTTACGGTGGTTTTAACCAACCTCTAAAAGAAAAAATTTTGGCCCCCTAGGAAAATTCTAAAAGTCCCCTTGGAAAACTCAACCTTTCAGTGACCCCAAAAGGGTCCTTAAAAACGGAGAGAGCCAGGAAGCTCGCCCCCTGAGACCATCTTTCATTGCAGTGAATCTCAGATAGAAAACCAGAACTTTATTTCAAACCCTCCACCGTGTAGCTGCCACGGTAAAGTGGTTGCCTTGATCTGACAAAGTCCCTCCATATCCCCGGGCTCCGAGGGCACATTTGTCACGGCCCGGCCCCGGGTCACCATCCGGCCCCCCCAAGCTGATCGGTTTGGCCCACCCAACCCCCAGCGGTCCCGAACAAGGTTTTTCGAGCCCCCCCTCGTCCCTGAGTTCATAAAATTTCCCTTAAAGGGGGTGGTCCTCACCCCCCTTAAGAATGGAGCTTATTAATAGCGCAGCCTCAAGAATGGTTAAGGGGGGGAAAATTTACCTAGCCCTTCTCCATTAGGGGCGCCCCAACCTGTCTCCGGCTTTTAAAAGGTTTAAGCTTAGCTCAAAAGGGCCTCGTTCGGAAGTTTCAACCCAGGCCAGTTCGTGGTCCGCCCAAATTCCCCGAAACCTTCCGAAGACCGGGGTGGCCCGGGTAACCACAGTCCACCCTAAAATGGAGATCCCTCAAAAAGACAGGCCAGGAGAATGCTGTAAAAAAAAGGGAAAACACATTTTAAACCCGCTGCAAGTACGCTTACAAACATTGGCCCGTAAATTGGCTTAAAAATTCGGGGTTCCAGATTCTGCCTTTTCCCGAAAACGGATAATCCAATCCACAACATCTCTACGCTTTCCACCAAAAAAAAAAAATTTTTGAAGAAGTTCAAAAACCAAAGGAACTTCGAAAATAAATAAACAAGGTTCACACACTTCCTGTCGATCGGCGAAAAAAATAGCACAAGCGAGACGGCACAGGCGCAGGAAGTCAACTAACAACTTCAACTCGTGCCTCTCACCACCAGTGGCAAAACAAAAACCCCGGGCCCGCAGAGGGTAAAAACACGTAACCCACGCTCTGCTACTACCATTTTGTTTCCGAGTTAGCGAAAAAATAACAGGAGGTCCCGGAAGCCGCGCCCCTCCAAAACTCGGAGCAAATCATAAAAAAAAAACAATTACATGCCACTAGTGGGAAGAGAGACAAAGAGAGACAAGAATTCGAGTAAATGATATATAATTAATGAGGGTGGCAACATTTTCATGCAAAATACAATTACTACTGCAGCACCACGGTGCACCGCGTAACTTAATAACTAAATAACAACAATCAATAGAATTCCAATAAAGACAATAACATAATAAATAGAAAACAATAACATAATAAATAAATAATATAATATACTAAATAAATAACATAATATTCAGGTACGGCAGTAGTAAATCTAAAAATTTTAAACAGGTAATTTTTTATGAACTGAGGGGAGGGAAAAGGTTGTAGAATTTTCTAGGCCCACTAATTTTAAAAAGTAATTTGGTTTCAAGTTTGTAGCCGAAAATTAAAAAAAAAAATATTTAAAGCCCAATTTTCGAAGGAGGCGGGGGGGCTTAGTTGCCTCCACGAATCCGAATTAAAGATGAAATCCTCCCCTTCAGTTCATGTAACTAAACTAAATAATACTGGCTAATATACTGGCCCTCCTCCAGATCTAACATCTGGCAGCGCTCCATACAAGCCTATCCTCTCAAGGGGTATAAGAAGTAAAAAACATTTCTGATCCAACCTTGTTCCAGAAGAAATTAATTGGGGAGCACTACACTCCCGGTTGGATGCCGGTCCAATAGCGCTGGCAGGGCGCGCGGGCATTCAGTTGGTTTTCAGTGCTGTGGGCAGACTCGCCGCATCAGTCCCGCTGACGGCACTCACGGGGACCCTGCCGAAAGTCGGAGAATTAGCCAGCCATGTGGAACGGGACGAGCAGCGAACAGACAGCAAACGCAGTAGCTTCTCCGAACGTGTCTCCGAACAGTCTGACCGCTCCGAACAGTAGCCGGTGCCGGTGCCGGTGAACAGCTGGTCGGTAAACTAGTCAAGGTCAACCAGCTGACCTCAACCAATCAGTCCAACCAGGCAGAAAATCAATACTTGACGGAGTGACTCCCCCACCGACTGACAAGAGTGGCCGAGGTGGGAAAATAATAGACAAAAAATAAATTGCCCAAAACTGAGCCCCGGCTCAAAAGTACACAACGAAAATATTTTAAAATTCATTCAAAATACAACTATTTGTAGCGTTAATACAAACTCAAATTTATCACCATAGAGAAAATTAGAGCAAGCACATCAAAGCTATAACCAAATCAATATATAAGATGGATTAATCTGTCGATAATGGAGATAAATCCGAATAACACACGTACAGTTTAACTGTATGATTGTGATTAAAATTTATTTCGTTTATGTATTGTTATATTACGAGTAAGTTATAATTTTTTGTATTTTAGAACGTTTAAATACCACGACTTTCAAACGGACATTTATATTACTTTGTAATTACAGTTTAGTTCATCTACAATATTAACTCCTATTTCCAGGTAAAATCGGACGGAGTTAAAAACTCTACAGTATCACGGTGATCTGCTACATTCTATTAATACAGTACGTGATTTGAACTGAAATGAAAAAGAAATGAAAAATGTCTTTACATATTTGAGGATCATTTAGGACTATTTCACTCTCTCTACCATTTAACCTCAAGATAATATACAGCATATAAATAACAGGACACAACATAAAGAGGACTGATAATATTTACTTACAAGGTCCATAACATAATAAACAAATAATAAACAAGTATCAAGTATTTCAGTCAGACTTAGGGTTATTTACCCCTCTCTACCGCTCAACCTCAAGATAATATACAATCATATCCATAAGCGGACTAAACAGGACACAACATAAACCGGACTGATAATATTTACTTACAAGATATATAACATAATAAACAAGTATCAGGTATTTGAGTCAGAATTAGGGTTATTTACCCCTCTGTACCGCTCAACCTCAAAAAATATACATAAGAGGGACTAAACAGGACACAACATAAACAGGACTGATGACATTTACTTACAAGATAAATAACATAATAAACAAGTATCAGGTATTTGAGTCAGAGTTAGGGTTATTTACCCCTCTGTACCGCTCAACCTCAAGATAATATACAAACATATCCATAAGCGGACTAAACAGGACACAACATAAAACCGGACTGATAATATTTACTTACAAGATACATAACATAATAAACAAGTATCAGGTATTTGAGTCAGAATTAAGGTTATTTTACCCCTCTGTACCGCTCAACCTCAAGATAATATCCATAAGAGGACTAAACAAATCACAGCTTAAACAGGACTGATGAAAATTTTACTTACAAGCTACATAACATAATAAACAAGTATCATGTATTTGAGTCAGAATTAAGGTTATTTACCCCTCTGTACCGCTCAACCTCAAGATAATATACAACATATACACAAGAGGGACTAAAACAGGATACAGAAAAAACAGGACTAATAATATTTACTTACAAGCTACATAACATAATAAAACAGTTATCAGGTATCTGATTCAGAATTAAGGTTATTTACCCCTCTGTACTGCTCAACCTCAAGATAATATACATAAGAGGACTAAACAAAATCACAGTTTAAACAGGACTGATGAAATTTACTTACAAGCTACATAACATAATAAACAAGTATCAGGTATTTGAGTCAGAGTTAGGGTTATTTACCCCTCTCTACCGCTCAACCTCAAGATAATATACAATATATACATAAGAAGACTAAACAGGATACAGCAAAAACAGGGACTAATAAAATTTACTTTACAAGATACATAACATAATAAACAATTATCAGGTATTTGAGTCAGAGTTAGGGTTATTTACCCCTCTGCACCGCTCAACCTCAAGATAATATACATAAGAGGACTAAAAAAATCACAGCTTAAACAGGACTGATGAAATTTACTTACAAGCTACATAACATAATAAAACAAGTATCAGGTATTTGAGTCAGGAGTTAGGGTTATTTTACCCCTCTCTACCGCTCAACTTCAAGATAATATACATACAACATATACATAAGAGGACTAAACAGGAGACAGCAAAAACAGGACTAATAATATTTACTTACAAGCTACATAACATAATAAACAATTATCAGGTATTTGAGTCAGAGTTAGGGTTATTTACCCCTCTTTACCGCTCAACCTCAAAATAATATACAACATATAAATAACAGGACTAAACAGGACACAACATAGACAGAACTAATCATATTTACTTACAAATATACATACAATATATATACATATATATAAATATGTATATATATGTGTGTGTGTGTGTGTGTGTGTGTGTGTGTGTGTGTGTGTGTGTGTCGGATATTTGGATTTAATAGACCGGGAGGTAAATGAATCGCAGTAAATTATCTTTAATATAAATATGCATTGAAACAAAGCCTTCCTGAAAGTATTATGAATGTATACTTTTTTCCAGTTTCCCCCTGTATTAATGAATATGACACCCAAATATTCCAATTTAATACCCCTTATCGTAAGTTTGACTAATAAAAATTCAAATATTCTGTAAAATCATACGTTGACCAATATTTATTAAGCCACGGGTAAGCTTAAAGTTATAAAGCAAATAATATTAATTCATTATAACCCAAGAAGAAACCATTTACTTTGAAGTATCTCGTGAAAGTAGGAGCTGTGAATATAAATTAAGTAGTTAAAGTTTCAAAACTAAAAGCCAAATAGCCGACATGAAGGGTTACTCTCTAAACCAGTTACTCTGTTTTTCTCTTCAACTTTATCTTGACCGTTCTAATCAGGCCACTTTCAAGTCTCGTTTTAAAAATGATATAACGAGGTTAACAGAAAATAATTGACTGTCATATAGACATAGCATGTTGAATATACTTTTTTCATGTCTAAATCAACAGCTCCAAGTCAAAAGAGACCCTTTATTTAGTCATATATCGGCGACTCACCAACTTAGATCATAGATCGATCGCTTTCACACCACTTATTTAAAGGCACAAGCCGATTACGAATCTCGATTCTTAATGGTTTTCGAGGTATAAACATCCTGTTTTGTATAGATTTCCAGTACGAATACTTCCGATTAAAAATAATGTGTATCATTAACATTGTTTTTTAGTTTTAATTTTTTTTAATGCTAACAAAATGTGTAAACTAATTCACGATGTGTTTAACTAAGATATTTATTTCTTTATTTTTGTCTTGATATATACTATTCAGTATAAACAATCAAAGATGTAACAGCGTGCCAACGCCAAAGAGAATTATTATACCAGTGTACAATCGCGTATTAAAACTCCCAATGTATACTGAAACTAAAAAAAAAATTGATAAACTTTATTGAAATGCAGAATATTTTTGACAGTATTGTTGTTTGTAGAAACAAAAATTTCATATTGCAACATTCAATCACATTACGGTATTATCCTAATTATATTGAATTTTCACATCTACTACGCAATATCATTATTAAAATCGAGTAGCATTTTCACCATAACGTGCTAAATTAATGGTATCGCAATAATATTTGTAACCTTTGACATTTGATGGAATTTAAACTGCGTTGCTGCGATATTGATGACAACATACACGAACTAATTCAATAATTAATTATGTTACATCATTCGCTATTTGTGGAACTGAAAAATACGAGTATATTGTGCTGAAAATACGGTTTTAGTGAATTATCTTTTGTGGATTCTCATGAATGATTAAGTTGATTTACAGGTTCTTTGGTATATTGTTGTATAATTGAATATTGACATAATATATTTATCTTCTAAAACAATAATTTAAAAACGTTAGTTGCAGTAATATATAGCACTGATAATTTACAATACTTTAAACTGTACTCTATAATTTCAAAATCTTGTTAATTTTCTAAGGGTTGGGTGGATTGTAAATGTTATCGTAGTTATTACCTCTCCTCTCGCCAATACACCAGACCGCTTACCTCACGAATCATCTACGTATTCTAGCATTAAAAAACTATAACATTTTTATTTACAACATTTACCACTGACTTTCGATGAAACTCCTCTTTTTATTACTGTGAAGCCACTATTCAGTGTGTATTTGTATGAGAAAGAGATATACATGGTCTAAATTATGTATCTCACTCAAAACAAATAACTTGGTTCCAGTATTAATATTAATAAAAACTAACATATATAACCTCCCACTAGCACGGCTGTGTAGCCACTAAATGAAGAAACCCACTGACATAAAAATGGCCGCGATTGTCCGTCCCTAGCGGCTACAGAGCAAAAATTAATTTACATTCTGGGTACATTATTACTATTTCAACGTTTGGACATGGCATTGACGTTTTTGTTTTCTAAATTATTTTATATTATATATTTGAGAAATTATATCTAAATCCCTGCATTGGTATGTATTAAAACTTAACATTGCCGAGATGCCTGAATGAAATAAAATTTTGTTTATTAGTAACTCAAGATTCTCGCCAAATAACCTATTTAGTAGTTTTACTAAACAGTGCCTAGTTACTATAAGAAGACTAAACACATTTGCATTCCGTTTACATCATTTGTTACATATTTATGTGACACGAATATCTAAAACTCCTCATCTGGTGATGGCTTGTGTCAAAGCTTCATCAATGTTCTAGCTCATTAAAATTTTGTTGCATAATGGACTTTTTGTCTCTTAGTGGTCATGCCTTTAAGTAAAGTAAACTTGGCTCTTCTTTAAACCCTCGTCTGACAAATTACTTTTAAGATTACGTTTTATGTTTTACTGTTATGACTTAACTAAATTATATTCTGAATACAGTACAACATCTATATATGGAAAGTGTGGATGACTAAAACTAATATGAATAATTATTTATTTAACTATAACATTCTTGTTTTAATTTGAATACATTTATATACTGGCCATGATTGAACAATACAAACAATAAATTCAAGCGAACAAAACTCAATTAACATAATGTTTTATACGGTGTGAGGCAGGCTACCCGTGCAGTGTGTATAGCGGGAGAAAGATTTGGTGTATTGGCATAAAACAAAGCACTGTCACCATAAATCGCCCGTGGGAAGTCCGTTAAAAAACTATGTTCATAAAAATGCATGTAAAAAGTGTTCCAAAATCGAGTCAAGTGTTCGAATTTAAAATTTGTTTCCATATTTGTAATAGGGCAAATCATACATCATTGTGAAGGTCCTTTTACAAGGAACTCATTGATGAAAACAGAATTTACTTATCTCAACTTGTTTGGACCTGCGGCATTATTTTGTAAATGTTGAAATGTACGGAACAGACTGTTTTTTATACGTTTGGTTTTTGTTTATTTCTAAGTCCAATTTGTTTCTCACAATAATCTCAGCTTCATTTTTATATACCAAATGACTAGTGTTAAGAGTATTTTGGTCTTGATAACAACTCAAATTTATAAAGTACATAAGACATGCATAATGTTGTACTTAATTTTTAAAGTCTCTTTAAGAAAAACAACACGTGTTTAAAATATTTTATAGTGATATCTTAGCCATTGACTTCCAAACTGAAGATGCTAAGTTTTAATCTCAATGATTACTCATCTGAAATAGTAATGTAAATATAACTACTAACTGTACTTAATCTACATGTATATACATTTTGTAAAGAAAATCTTCCTACATTAAGATCATTTCTCACCTAGAAACTCTCAAACCGTATCAAACACATTGTTGTTTAGGTACTGCCTCAGCCGCCTTTGATTCCAAAATGAATTAAATGTATATATTAATAAACCGACACAACGGAGTAATCAAGGACTTAAAGAACGTAACGAAAGAGATAGAACAGACCTTTCCCTTCCTAAAACAACAGGGGTCTATGTACCAGGTTTCATGTCTCTGGTATCTTTCTACGAGTATGAAGAGTCTACAAGACAATGACAGACAGACATACACACATTTGGACAGACTTTCCTTCGACCTTCGGACCATATAAAAATTGATATGGTTCTTCTTTGGACAAAGGGGAAACTATGTACCAAATTTCAAGTCTCACGACTATGAAGAGTTACCACACTGACGGTGGGATGGACCGACAATTACACAATTCAATGAATTCTTGTTGGTCCTCAATCATATGTAATAAATTTTCAAGTTTATAATAACGTATTAGAGGGTTTAAAATATTGTGCGCTATAGAAATAAAAAGTAATAAGGAAATTGATATTCTAAGTAATAATGCTAGTTGTTCCTTTTTAAAAAGTAAAAGCAAAGGATCTCACATTAAAGGGAATAGGAGAATCTTTTCTTACTACTTCAAACTAAGTTGTACAGGTAATCTTCTTTTTCACTGAGTTCTTCTTTTGAAATCCAAGCTTTCAGAGACTTTGAAAGCGTCGCTATAACTCTGTCTTTTATAATACCTTTTATTTATATTGAAGTTGGAAGTTGATTATTCATAAATAACAAAGGAATAAAATATTAATCAAACTCATACAAGTTTTATAATTTAACGTTTTTGTATTTTTGCCAAGTGACTTATTATAAACGCAATCATACTACTATAGCCGTTGTTTTACTAATTACTCTCCATGCAAGTTCAAACGGAAAAGAAAATCACTTGCATATGTTTAACATAACCTAATTTTATACTTTAAAAGGTAACCTACTTAAGGTTAATACCGTAATTATTCTGTTCCGACCTGAATGTTTGATTTATTATACTGGAATCTGATTTCATTGCCAGTCACTATGTTCACTATTTTGTTTACTTTCATATTTTGTGTTCTACAATTAATAACAAATATTTTTAACGAAATAAAAATCATGCATTTTCAAATTAAAAGTGTTTATCCTATCCAAATTACTAATATTGTATCCTAAAATCAAAAAATAATACACCAAAGTATGAATTTTATCTGTTTTAAAGTTTGTAGATTTAAGAATACAAATAAACGTGAAAAAGGTATGTTTAGGAAAGTGTTTAAAATAAATGTAATATATTATGTTTTATGTCAAAATCACAATTATTCAAGCAGGATAGATGAATTTAATAAATTTGTATGCTAATGACGTGACTAGCCTAATTTTTTAAATTTAAATTAATACAAATCAATTTTAAAAGGTAATCCAACTTATTTTTATTGTCATAAAATTAAAATAATTCAATAGTAAAATACACTACAAAGCAAAATTGATCAACTCCCTTATCGAAATGCATTTACATAAGTTAATATAGCGATTTTCTTGTAAGCTTATGTCAAGAAATGAAAATGCTACGAACGTCCCCAAACAAATTGTGATGTATTAAGATAAAATTTAAGGACAACTTATATGATAACAAACAGCTTATATGACAAACATGTTAAAGGTTGTTTTTTGAAAAGTAACAACTATTATAAAAGAAAGGAACCTTACAGAAAGGACAAAGGCGTTTACATGTTATATACGTTTTATGAGTGAGGCCGGCAACAGAAGACATTCAAAGAGTATTTCATGACGGGACCTCTCAGAAACTTTGACTGGAGACTGAGCATTTCAAACTGGGTAAACGTCCTTGTAATAGCGACGATCCTGTGCAAGATTAATATACGTATTGTCTGATTATAGAACTAGTCCCAACACACCCTTCTCTCTCCCCCAAACTTGGCTAAGAGAAGAAGTTTAGCATAAACTCTCACACAGATCAATGTTAAGAAACCTTTAAATTGTATTTAATATATGTAGCCATATAACTTTTTAATAAACTACGTAAAGTCAGTCGTAAATTACGGATAAATTACTAATAATATAAGTTATGATGCTGGTAACAGCTAAAAATCAAATTAAAAAAAATAATATATTGTACAGCATATACAAGGGAAAAGTTTGAAAAATCTTATTTAAAAAATAAGCGTCTAGCTAAAATAAAATAAAAACTTGGTTTGAAATTCAAGTCACTGATTTCTAATTATATGACTTCTTTTGCTTCGAGTGAATTCTGAACTAGTGTAATGAAAAATGATTTATTTCTTGAATATACTTCATAAACTTAATATTACAATGTTCACCTACAGGTAACTCATGTATTACCATTTCTTGTAGAATTTTTGTAATATCTCGTGTTTTTGAGTTATTACAGTTTGCATATTTTTTTATGCCACAATTTTGGAACATGAAATGATATTTCTTTGAAGTTTAAAAAAACAGGTCTTAATTATAGCAAAAATTCGGCAAAGTTTAAGTTTTATACCATTTTTCAATTTAAATATATATATATATATATATACATTAAATTATATAAATGGCAATTGCCTTATTTAATTTCAATAAACATTGAATCGCAAAAAGCACCCGCCCCGCCAGGATGTTATATAATATCGATAATGATCGTTAGTTTGAAGTTGGATAGTAAAGAATTAAACTTTCGAACTAGCTTCAAACTATTCTCAACCAGATTACTTTATATTAATATTTTGACGATTTTAGACAATACACACAACATTACTCGCTTTTAAAAGTGGATGATCATAATCTTACTAGCTTCACCTGATCCGGTTAAATTATCTCAGTCCTAAATCCATTCACAAGGGGCAACATTATCAATAAATGTTGTCAACATGGAATAAATTTACTATGCCAAAATTATTTATCACAGATGTTAGTAGTCATTATTTAAGCATCTCTAGTAACTCTTATAGAGATGAAAACTCAGCAAAGCGAGTTATTACAGTGGCAGGAAACGATGACATAGCGAGCCCGCAGAGTAATAAAAGGGCACATGTCTCTGGATGTGTTGTATGACAATAAAGCAGCCAGTGAACTCAGTGTTATGGTCCATTATAATACAAATTTTATTTTCCAGCTTGCTAATATAAAAACTCATATTAAAATAAGCAGCATCAGATACATTTTGTATGATATGAAACTGTTTTATTTTATTGTAAATATCCGATTGGAGTTAAAACATAACGTATACAGTTCAATTTAATTAACTAAAAATCAATATTATTTTATACAGTACTAGTCAGTTTAATATTTTAACACATCAAACGACAACAATTTACATGTGGTAAATGGTGTTGCATTTGGAAATTACTAATTACTTAGAGGAAATCTACGTCAAAAAATATATGAGAGAGAAGTTCTTTTACTTAAATTTGTTTACCTTATTTTTCTTAAAGTGAAAATTACACATCATTATGATTATTCTTGTTTTATGCCTCACAAAAAGACGCAATGTCAGTGAGAACGAGTCACTATGTCCCTACATACTATTTGTTACTAGGCGTATGGGTAAGTAAATATATAGGTTGTAGCCTATAAATAAAACTAGCAAAAGTTATCGAGGGCTCTCGTGATCTGAGGTCGGGAAAGTACCGATCGTAAATACCCCTGGCCATTCTTGCGGACTTTGGTATCCCCACACTTCAGGCGAACAAAGATAAACATCCCTCGAGATATTACATAAATTAAACCTCAAAATAACGTAAGCTCTAGTAATGTTTATCTCAATTTGATACTACTAGTATCATATATATGATAACATAATCTAAACCTTCTTAGGCTATATGTATAGCCTAATACGAGTAACAAATAGAAGATAGGGACAGAGTGACCTCCTTATCGCCGACCTAGCTTCCGTTTCAGAAGCAAAAACAAGAATCAATCGTCATAGTGACATGCAATTATCACAGAAAGTCAAATAAATGTTTTTATTTCAAATTTTTTTTTAATTATAGGTAACAAAATCTCTTCCAAAAATAGTAGCCTCTGTGTGATATTAAAAAACCATAATTTCGATTCCTTGGGTCGATCGTTTAGTGTCACCAATTTAGTCCATCTGCATACGATGTTAATATAGTATATTGACGGAGTTATAAAATACGTGCAAAACATTTTCATGACATGAAGTAACATATTCACAAATGGAAACATGTCGAAATCCCGATAATAATTATATCTCAATGACTAAAACAGTAACAAATATTCATCAATCTTTTGTTTATAAAAGGTGATTTTTGTTCTTGAAAAATCATTCTTTATTTTTTAAACTTCATGGAATACCTTTACACCACAATAACAAATCAAAAATGTTAATGCTTTTGTAACAATCTGAATTTAAAACATATAATACCGGTACAGACTCATTACAATATGAAATACTCTAACCTTAATTATCTTTAAACTGTAAAATGCTGTCAATGAGTAAAACCAGTAAATATTTTTGGCAACTATTTTATATGATGGATTGAGTAAAATAATGGTTGATTAGTCGAGTTCTACAGAAAATATTGTATTCTATTGGAGTTCTTTGTAAATTCATTTTATATAGCCATGCAGCATTGTTTATTATAAAGAAATTTGTACATAAATCTGAATTGCCTGTTCGTGTCGGTGAAATTAGCCTAATTGGTAATAATTGGTTCATTCAGAAATCGAGATTGTACTACTTTTATAGAACTAATTGACTATGTTATGCGCATTAATCTATTATATTTGCAAAACGATATTCTTCAACTTAACCCCACCTTAGATATAAATATACGAAAGAAATATATTTATAGATCCACATACTTGCTGCTGATATTGCTGTATAAATCTTCACATCATTACCATGTCCATCCATTTTATAAAAATTCACCTGTACTGGACATTAGTGTAACAAAACAATAATAAAATCAAGTAAGTCTGAATTGTTTAATCTGTTACACAAATTTTATAATTGAACCTGTAAGAAAGCTTTTGAATTTATATTTTAAGGTGAAATGCGTTATGATTCTGCCATTATTGAGAAATCAGTACAGGAAGATTAATTCATTTTAACAGGACACATCTCTATACTGTATTGATACTGTATTGTAACTCTTAAACCATTAGCAAACAATAGTTTCAACAAAAGTTGAAGTAAAATATTTTTTGGGAGGATAATATTATATATATATATATATACACGATATATATATGTATATTATATATACATATATATATATATATATATATATATATATATATATATATATATATATATGAGTAGTATACTTTGGCCGTTGCTGGGACAACGCACCCGAGACCGGTTCTGGGACAAACCGTGTGAGACCGAATCTGGGACAGAAAATTGTTAGAGAGCGACTAAGAGTGTGAGTACGGGTGGTCAGAACCGCGCCGCGCGAATCACCACGCATGTCATCGCTGTCCCGCCACCGCGCAGACACCACGCGTTTTTATTTACCACAATTGTGAGTATGTATGTGTTTGTGATTTACTGATCAGATCTAAATAGACGATGTTGTTTACATGGTTGTTCTGGAGCAGTTGGTTGTTTTGGTCTACAAGTGTGATTGTGATCTGTTGAATCTTTCGTAAACCGCTCCGAAGAGGTATGTAGTGTTTTTCTTGAGGTGATTGAGATATTTTGTAGCCGTGTGGTACATTAGGGGAAAAGGAGTAGAGGATTGCTGTCTCCAAATGTTTGTGAGAGTGAACATCATGATTGACAAGACTGTTGTTGACAATATTGCAGTGTATCTCGATGACATCAACGGCTCTGAGATTCGGTGGATTCGATGCAATTACATTTTCATTTGAGTTGAAGTAAGACGATTCTTTTTGTAAGTTTGTTGCATCAGATTTTTCAAAACCTAAGAGATCACTAACGGTTTTATCCAAGTAGAATTTAATTGGAGAATTAATTGATATTTTGTCACCATCTTTAAAGATCTTGAAATCGTCAGAATTTATACTAAGATTCAACGATTGTATGTAATCTCTGAAACTCTTTTCAAGTTTTTCAATGGTCCAGTAACCGCATTGAAGTATCAGTGGTTTCGGAATGAAATGTATTTCCAAGTCCCAAAAATAGACTTTTGCATGTTGCAACAAGTTGTATATGTTGTTCTCAGAGTAAAATCCAACAAGAGCCATATAATACTCCGCGTTTGGATCCAAGTGGATGGGGTGTTCTAGATGGAGAGTCAGTACAGACTCAGTTCCAGTTAGTTTGAGTAATGGCATGGTTGCAGTTTTTTATATACTTATAATTCTATACAAGTTTTAGATGAAGTTGCTACCATCATGGAAGTCTTCAAAACCTCTTTCCATATATTTTTTATTTCGTTGTTGAATTTTTTCTGCATGATGTATATCTTGCCTTCTAATTCACTCAATTGAACTTTGACAACCACATCATATGGCTCCACTGCTTTGCTCACTTGACCAATTCTCTGGTGGTTTTTCAGTAGGAAGCTGCCCCATATCTTTTCACCATTTACGGTACTAGTGGGGACAATCTCGATCGCATTTATTATTTTTTCCGATTTTACCAAATGCGATTCCAATAATTTCTTGACTTCGGATAAATCTTGTGAGACTTTTGATACATCACTTGCAAGCTCAATTATCTCGTCAGGAGAAGGGTCTGAATTGGGTTGAGTTGGTATTGATCCAATTTCAATTTCGTCTCCAAATCTGTTGAAAATAAAACCACGGTTTCCATGCATTTTTATTGTTTCTTATACTACGAAGAATATGTTCCCAGTCCTCACCAGCTGAATCTCGTCGTAGAACCTCCAGGCACAGATGTCCACAGATAGGAGGATCGTCAAACCCCTGAATACGCTCTGAGTTATAAACCAACCCTTTTGGCCCCAAGTACCTGACTACTTCTATTGGAGGATTGACATCGCCATATGAATCAAAATAGAATTTCTTTTCACCACGTTTCACATAACACGTCCAGTGAGTACCACCAGATGAAAGGTCACCAAGATTTACAATACCACGTTCGATATTTGTAGGTTTGTCTGGAAGTAACTGTCGCATGAAAACACCTCTAAACTCATTAATGTTTAATATACCTGCTAATTTTTCTATTTCACCAAGAGACAGCGGGAAGATCTCTTTTTTTTATTCACAGACAACAATGCATCAAGCTTCCGACCAATACGTCGTTTCAACCCTCTACCCGTAGGATCTTTTTCAATAATGGTGTCTAACTCCTCATCGACTAAACTCTTTAACCAAGGTATAAATTTTTCTCTCAGTAAAGGAGCCACCTTTCTTCTTATTAATGGAGAGATGAAACGTTTACCTCCAGGAACTGACGAATCCACCATTTCCATAATTTCCTTCAAAAACCCTCCTTGTTTATTAGATACGAGTTGGTTGTAACTTAGAAGCAATTGTAAACCTTTTTTGTTCTTAACGGCTCTAGAAACGGCTTTGTGTTGCTCTCCAGAAAGAAGTATACGATCACTTCCGTGAGACAGCTGTTCATTAGATAATCTGATTACTGTAGGTTTCCGTCTTTTGTACGCTGTACGAAGCTTACGTTTTTGAGCTTCGGATAGCCGAACTGTATAATTATGCTGACTTTCCATTCTATACGCTTTCTTATATACAAAACACTTACATGAAAACAATAATTGCCGCCTACTAATGAAAAAAAAAACATTTTTATTTTACTTTTTTTGTTTTTTGTTGTTTTTTTTATTTGTTTTTACAGGAATTTGATTATGTTTCGAGTAATGTCATATGAGAAATGTGCCTCAGATACAACGACAACATATGCTGTGGTGCCGCTGCTCCCCTGTGGAGATGCAATAGCTTTTACAAAATCTAATTCAATCTGAATGTCACTTCGAGATCTGTCTGTTGTTGGTTGATGTAGATGTGTGTCAATTACAACCAAAGGTGAGTTATCAATAAATTCTTTCAGGTTTACTAACACGTTATTGTCTCCGAAGTTTATTTTTCGGAACCCTAGGTACTGATCGTACATGATCCTGTATATACCATTAGTAATATCAAAATTCTGCAATTCCTGAGGGTACCTTTCTCCATTAATTTTCACAGACACATTTTTGATGTTGCAGCTGTCAAATCTACTAGGATCTTTTGCCTGGGTGTTTGTTCTGTTTGTTTGAAGTGCGATTATAACAAATCTAGGATTGTACACATTTCTGTAAACACTTGTAATATCGAAGCTGAACGATGAACCGAACACCCCTCTTTTGTCGATGCATTGCCATTGAAAGAAGTTGTAGACTAAAGCATCCTTGTCACTCAGATGTTTCAAACCATCAATTAACTGGATTTTGGAAGTGCTGGTATAATCGACTATGGGGACTCGTAACACAAACGACTCTATCACAATTTTTCCATCACCAGGATCCGTTGCTGTGGACCCTGCCCCTTTCCAGTGAAACAACGCATCATTATCTTCATTCCTAGTAAATGTGATTTCAAAACCTCCCTTGTACATCGGGTAACGTAGGTGGTCAAAGAACCCTAATCCTAAATGCCCAAGTGTGCCGAGTGCTTCAAACTTCCCACCTCCTGTAAACGATGATGAGAAACCACTACTTGAGAGTGTTTGTTTTTCAGTGTTACTGTAACTAACAATCCCCTTTATAGTGCTGGTGATGCCGGGGAGTTCTACTGTGTCGATCAATGTATTGTGTTTCCTCAGCTCTATTCTTGAAAACAAGAAGGCCGCGAAGTTGTCTACCAGTTTGACAGTAGAGTTAGTTTGATAATCAGATCCATCAGATTTTTGCACATACTTTCCTTGAATGTGGTACATTATGCGTGAATCATAAAATGCGTCTCCATGATCCAGTTTGAATGTTGTATTGTTGTTGGGTGCATTGAAGTTGAGCTCTGAAACTGGCATTGCAGTTCTATACTCACTTCTTGCTATACCGCTCGAAAATTCAATATACAGTTTCTCCATCACTGGTTTTACCACTGATCACTGTTCTATTATATCCTCTCTTATATATAGGGTAAAAAATATTTGCTTTCATTGCTTTATATATCTGATGGGTAGATACATCCTGAAGTTCCTAACCCCATACCGAGTTTACGTTTCAACCACATTCCTCCTGTTGTTGCTAGACCGACCATACGCTCATTCAAGTCAGCATCATCTGAGGTAACCCTCTCCCAAGCTTTCTTTTGTAATATTTTGTCCGCCTCCCACCTGTCTTCTGTGTTTTTATGATCCCTATACCATATATCATGCTTCTTACAAGCTTCATCGAGGGGATTAATTCCCTTATCTCCCCTAGCAAGTCTCTTGTCAAGCTGGGTGCCGGGCCCACAGTAGTTGTACGTATCAAGATTCCAGTTCTTGGGCGCATGTAACTCGAATGGTAACTTGTTAATGATGTCGTTCAAAAGCCCTTTACCTTCTATAACATGTTCAGGCAAAACAGACAAACATCTGACTAGGTACTTCAACCCTTTAGGTGTAGCAATTAGGTCTTCCATTTCATCGTGAAGGAAATCAACCACAGACAGTTTTTCATTATGAAAGTTGTTGTTCCCAGCTTCTTCCTGAGCTTGAATGTAGTGTAACCTGTCAATGAGGTCTTTGAAGTTCTTTATGTACTTATATTCGACCGGACTTTCATTGTAAACCTTTAACCCTGAACCAATTGTTGCCACTTTTCCATTCACCAACTCATCCCAAATAGGTTTTATCATATGTTTCCACTTTAGTCCTTGACTTGATTTGGGACGATTACTTTTGGGATTGTTTCTTTGGAAAAGCGAGTTTGTCCTCACCAACATGTCCTTGTAAGAGTTCCAGTCTTCATCGGTGTACAGATCCTTCTCTACTATATTGTTTTTCGTCAACAATCTCCAAAGACCCTCAGTCCCTTTGTATTTCTTTTGAGAGCTGACTAATATAATGTCATCATAATCAAATGTAATCGGTTCGGAACCGATCATCGGCTGCTCTAGATTTTCATCGTACCAAATACCAAACTGTTTGTCGTTGGATTTTGGAAGGTATCGGGCTCCTAGAGAACCAAGTGTTACTACTTTAGAATCCATCAACTGTTTCATCGATTGCTCTTGAGGTTGTACTTCTGGCTCATCATCGTAATCTACATCCTCAAACGTTCGACGATCTGATGCTTGAGGTTGAAATCTTACCAACTGTTTCATACGGTTTTGACTACGTATCTTTTGTGTTTCCAATTCTCTATGTTGTTGTTCCCTAATGGCTCTGGTGATTGGTTCGTACTTTTTCTCATTTTCACGAACATCTTCTAACTCTTTAAAATGGGTCTGAGCAAACTCACTTTGTAATTTCCGGTTTAACTCATCCAACTTTCTAGCTTTAGAAACAGTGAGCGGTCGATCATGTGTTATTGATATGTTACGATTGGCAGACGTCTCATTAGCATTTGATGATATAGTATTTTTGTTTGAGAAGTTTTTTAATTCATCCTGTTCAGCACGTTTGAACTTTGCAGCCAAGACAGTCTGAATTTTTTCAAGTCGCCTTGCTTCTTTTGCATCTAGTTTATTCGCCATGTTGTATACTTATAGTAATAGATACAGCGTTATTCTTCAAATCTTTCAAGTCACGTTTACACTGGAACGTCAAATTACGTTTATGAACGTCAAATTACGTTTATACTTAAACGTCAAATTACGTTTATGAACGTTAAATTACGTTTATACTTAAACGTCAAATTACGTTTATGAACGTTAAATTACGTTTATGAACGTTAAATTACGTTTATGAACGTTAAATTACGTTTATGAACGTTAAATTACGTTTATACTTAAACGTCAAATTACGTTTATGAACGTTAAATAACGTTTATACTTAAACGTCAAATTACGTTTATGAACGTTAAATAACGTTTATACTTAAACGTCAAATTACGTTTATGAACGTTAAATTACGTTTATGAACGTCAAATTACGTTTATGAACGTCAAATTACGTTTATACTGGTACGTTTTACAACGAAGTATTATTCAACACTTAGTTTCCTTTTTAAATTGCACATGTATTTCCTTTTTTGTGGTTTAGCTGTTGTATTAATAGATATGAACCCATGAGGTGTTTTCCAGCACTCAAAACAGAGAGCCTCAAATTGGTTGAAAGTCATGTCAGAACCTACAAAGTCCTGGAACACTCTCTTTGTATAGTACTTGTTCATTGTAAACAGACACAACAGATTAACATTGTTTCGTATGACCTGCATATCAACTCGACCATAGCTCTGACTCAGGTAGACACAAGAAATCCCTTTATGACGTCCTCTAATGAAATAGTCTTTGATTTTAGTTTGCTCTTCTAGGAGGCAGTCATCAAATACCACAAGTGAGTTTGGTTTGCAGTCATCGATAGAAATGAGATCTTGACAGGACGAATAGAAAAACGCTATTTGTCTTCTAAGGTTTTTTTCTAATCTACTGTATTGTTCACGCAGATCTACATATGCAGGTTGTTCTATTGAACGACTGAACACGTATAGATTCTTGAACGGAACTCCATCTTTGTTGTAAATGAAATTCAATAACAAGTTCGTTTTACCACTCCCAGACGGTCCTACAATAAGACACCGTAACGGTCTAGGTAAAAATTGGTCTTCGAATTTATCTTTGCAATACACTTGAATTTCCATAGTATGTTCTCTTACATACATTTACAATTTAACAGTTTTCGCATATTCTATAATGACCCCATGCTAGGGTTCGGATATTGTCTTCGAGTACGAAACGCTTGTCGTCCTTTGATGAAAGTACCACTTTATGGTGTTCTACGCTGTAGAGATTGTGTGCTTGACTCCGAATTGTATTCATCGTTTTGTAGTGCTCGATGTTACTAAACAAACAGTCTTTATAGTTGCTAAAGGTAATTTCATTTTCAACTACAGCTTTTTTCACGCCCTTAGACCTCTTTATGAAATGGTTGTCTTCTATATTGCTCGCATACATCTTGGATCGTAGTCCTACAAACTCTCGCATGATTCGACCATTAAGTTCATCTTTCATTTTACCCAGAACTTTTTTGTTTACGTGGGGAAGCCCATATTGGTTGGGGTTGGGGTAGTCACTTGTATCAAATAATCCAATTATATGTTTCATGTCTTCGTAGAAGTTTTTAGTTTTGATGTCATATATCAGGGAATCGGTATCGGTGTACACCATTTTTATATTAGATCCATACTTCTCTTTCATTACATTGTAGTGGAAATCATACATCAGTGTCTTTGATATGTCTAGAATACTCATACCTACGTAAATAGGTTTATTTAACAAAAGTTTTTTCTTACTAAAATGTACAGCAACTAGGTTTTCTGTAAAGATGGTTCGACTCTTAAAGTTCGGTTTGCTAACCCATCTTTCCACTAATTTGGACTTAGTACCCAAACGAATGTCCACACGATTTCTCATATTTTCCATAGTTTTTCCAAAAACTGAGTTGTTCATAAGTTTGAAAAAGTCTTTCTCAAAATCATTTTTCGCCTTTGTACGCTCCATGGTATTCAGATTAATGTACGGTTGCAACCAATTGCTTTGACTGAAACTAAGAACTCTATGAACATGTTTTAGTTTCATACCCAGACTCAAATAAAGCTTTAAATTTTTGTAGTGTACGACATACTTTTCTTTGCTGTAGAGAGTTGTCAGAAGCTTTGCCATTTTCGATCCTGGTGGGACTCTACGTTCTGGAGCGAGAGGTAGATCAGAGTGTACGTCGTGTAGTTCTTCAGGATATTCCAAATCAACTTCTAATATGTAGCCTGTGGGTGAATCGTCACTAACTTTCATTACATCGATGTCTGTACTGCTCCACTGAAAGTTTGCATATGGTAGTTTTACAGACATTGCCCACCCATACAGGTTGTTTGCATCCAAGTACATGAGGTAGTTATTTGGTTTCGATTTGTCGTAGTCTTTCATGTAGGGATTGTTTGCCTTCGCATATCGATGAGAACACTGTGAAATACCACCACGAATACCTTTTTCAACCATGAGTACCATATCGATGTCAGTCAATAGAGACAGTTCGACTTTTGTAATTTTTAGCATTGCGTTCCAAGCCAACCCAGGTGCTGTGAAATACCATGCAGGATCTAATTTGTATGTATTGAGACATACATCCCTGAAGTTTTCCATAACATCTGCAAGCAGCAAGACATCGGTTTCGTTATATAGCATTGTATATTCTTTCATGTTCTGAATGTTAAAGGCGGTCCATACATCGCACGCATGTTTGTAATCTTCATTTGTTATGTGTTGTTTATTCAGTCTATTGTAAAATTCTTCTTGACTAGGTAGTGATGTTTCACTATATTTTTCTATACTGTCCATGTAGTCGTAAGGGTACACTCCTTTTCGTAGCAATAAATTGAGGTCCTTACCATTGTAATATGTTGAGATGTGTTTGAATTGAGATCTAGTCAGATTCTTTGCCAACCTATCGAGACTTTGTGACATGAACTTGAATGAATCGATGAATCGTAGTTCAATTCCACCTTCCACACTGACCGTAAAGGAAATGTACCGCTCCTCGTTGTTGGGTATCAATGATATGCGATTTTGGAACTTACCAAACTCTTTAATGAAAAGGTGAGTATCGTAACCTGCTAAATTATGAATGAAAACAGGAATGAACCTAGGTTTTTTGAAATTGATGTTACACTTGTTGTGAGCTGCTCCTCTAAACAAACCCGTCAAATGGTTATGGTCTCTAACACGATCATCACCAAGAAAATTTCCACAGATATGACACGTAGTAGTAGATTCAAACATTTCCTGTTGCTCTTTTGTCATCAACTGCATGGGGACTATTGCTTCACTCTTGTAAAGTTCATTAATCCTTATCGACTCCTCAATCAATGATTTTACAAATACATGTGCAGCATCGTCTCCAAAGTATTTAATCGGTGGTTTGGAAAAGCCGTCTTCTGACACCCCATACATACAGAAGGAAATGGCATTATGTTTCTGATATTTAATAGTGAACGACTGGTGATTACCATTACAATCCACTTTACACGGTTGACATGTTGAAATAGGTGCTAGACAGCATTCAAAGTCTGCGTAATACACAAAGGGCACTCTCATTGAGCAATTGAAATCTTTAAATCTAATTACAGTTCCTGGCTCTGGTAGTTCCAATTTCACAGCATCGTGTGTGTTACAGTCTTCTCTATGCTTGATGAGTAAATCCTCTCTCGTAAAGTGTTGCAAACACCTATTGCATATCCACATCTTATGTCCATTTCGTGAGATCTGTGAACTAACCAAACGGGACATATCTTTGATCCAGCAGTAGTGAGTGTTTGTTTTTTCTCTGATAAACAGTAGATTAACATGTTTTTCCATCTCGTTATCAGTTATTCTCAGCGGGAATATATCGAACTTGTCATCATAAGCATAGACATTAACAGAAATGCCACTAAGTCTTTCAAACTTTGCTATATCATCAAGTTTCATGGGGCATTCGCAAGTTGCTAGTGCATGAAGCAGCTCTCGTTTGAAAGGTTCGTAATTGCTGATTCTTTCTGGATGAACCTTAACTGGATGTAAAGCTGCCAGAATAGACCACATAAAACATTTCTGATCTTCGTTTTTTACATTAATAACAGCCTTTTTGGATTGAATCTGTTTTGGTAGAACCACATAGCTGGATCCGTGAAAAGGAACGTATCGGTTGACTCTGATCTCCAAGTCTTTCACACTTTTTAGTGACCATTGAGAACCGTTTGCCTCAAACTCCTCCATCTCAACCAACATCTTAAGTTTTGCTGAGTTATAATAGTCAGACAGAGACGTTGTCGAGTAAAGAATTTCATTTTTCGTTTTAAAGTTCATGACTTGAGTCACCTCCACATCGTTTATTATTTTCTTGAATTCAGCATGATAAACCATGTTTACCTTAAGATTTTTTTCTTTTACAGCTTCCTGAAGTTTTTCAACAACGAGTGGTTTGCATATCTCAAGAAACATTTTTGGATCTTTGATCCCACGTTTGTTCATAATCACATACGTTTTCAATCTTCCCGTGAATGCCGACTGGACTTCTGATATTTCATCAAGTATTGTCTGCGACTCCTCTGGAGTACGTACCGGAACCAGATGAGGTGTTGAAGGTGATTCTGTTTCAGACAGAAGCTGTCTCTCTTCCATGGTAGGGCTAATCGAATTCTCACTATTAATTGTACTAGTCGGTGTCTCACTAATAATCTTTTTCACACCTGTAGGAATCTTTTGTGGTCTAGTCGGTTTTCGGATCATCGCTTCAAGAGCTATATCGTTTGTATTGACCTTCGGTACTTGTTTGACTTCCCTTGGTCGTTTTGGGTATTTCTTTACCAGCATGTTGATGTCTGGAGTGGGTGCCGGCAGTCTTGGTGTCAGTCTCGTAATGGGTAATATTTCACTCCTGTATCGAGGACCTTCATGAAGTGCTGACAAACGGATATGACGTTTCGATTGTTTGTGACGGTTCCAGTTGGATGACTCTATTGGTGTTTCACAAATCCAACACATTTTACTTTTAGGAGCTGGTTTGATTTCCATCTTTTTCAGACGTTCGTTATATGTCATACCATGCTGGTTTTTGGCACATTTCTGAGATTTTTGGTGCCGAGCCATGTTGGAAACCGTTATTTCCTTACTGCATTTTGGACATGGTTTCTTCTGGGGTTTTATTTGAGCACGTACATCGGTCGGACTAAGCACGTTGTATGTTGGACTCTCTGGGATATGTAGTGGTGAATGGTATACAGGACTATATGGTATATGCAGTGAATAGTCTGACTTATCCGGAACTTCAAATGGTGGTGGACCAAGTATTGATTTAATTTTCAATGAATCGGGGTGTATCCTTTTTACTGGTGGTTCAAACTTTGGAGCGTCAGCTGTAGATGGACCAATTATAGCTCTAATTTTGGAATAGAAATCTGGAGTGTCTAACATAGACAAATCAAAATCAGCAATCGCGTCTTGTTCTTCAGGTCTGAGATTTGAATAGGACTCTGGCAACATAGACATATCAAAATCAGCAATCACGTTCTGGAATTGATTGTCACTCACAGCATCAGCGTAGTTTTCCAACATAGACATATCAAAATCCGGAGTTTGTCTGTCTAACGCGGACATGCATTTCTTTGTTTTTTTATGGCGGGACATGGAGGAGTTCCTGACTTCAGCACCACACCTTGAACATACTTGTTTCATCGAAGGAGGTTTTTCATTGAATCCGTTGGAAGAAGCATAAGCTGGTGGATTTGACGCTGACATACACTTCTTTGTTTTTTGGTGGCGGGATAGGTTAGATGCAGTAACCTCTGCTCCACAATTCGGACATTTCTTCACTGATGATCTTCGAAGACCATCCGTAGCATTGAGAAATGCTGTTTGCTTGCTATCAGGAGAAAATGCCATTATTACAGAGCTGGCTACTCTCTTACTGTATGGGCGATTGACGATGGAAAAGGATGAGGTATGGATACACTTCTTTGTTTTTTGGTGGCGGGATAGGTTAGATGTAGTAACCTCTTCTCCACAATTCGGACATTTCTTGACTGATGATCTTCGAAGACCATCCGTAGCATTGAGAAATGCTGTTTGCTTGCTAGCAGGAGAAAACGCCATTATTATAGAGCTGGCTACTCTCTTATTGTATGGGCGATTGACGATGGAAAAGGATGAGGTATGGATGGATGAGAATAGGAAGAGGAGTAGGAAGAGGGTGGGATGAGTGGAAGGAGGGATGATAGCATTATTAATACATTTGACTCTGAAAGGAAGAGGAGTAGGAAGAAGGTGGGTGAGTGGGATGAGTAAGGTGCGGTGTCTCGCGCGGCGCGGCGGTGACTGGACAGTGACGAGGCGCGTACCGATTGTTTGTATACTTATAGAAACAACACGCGGTGTCTCACACGGCGCGGTGGTGGTGACGGTTCAGCAGTCGCGCGGCGCGGTGATGACGAGGCGCGTGCCAATTGCTTGCATACTTACAGTAACAACGCGTGGTGGCGGTGGCGGGACAGCGATGACATGCGTGGTGATTCGCGCGGCGCGGTTCTGACCACCCGTACTCACACTCTTAGTCGCTCTCTAACAATTTTCTGTCCCAGATTCGGTCTCACACGGTTTGTCCCAGATTCGGTCTCACACGGTTTGTCCCAGAACCGGTCTCGGGTGCGTTGTCCCAGCAACGGCCAAAGTATACTACTTATATGTATATTATATATACATATATATATATATATATATATATATATATATATATGATTGTTATATACATTTTGTATGATATGATATAGTTTGGTTTATTAAAAAAAACTTTCCTTGCGGACATTAATATTCATTATTGGAGATATATATATTTACCATAAAAAATATTTTACGATTCAGACTAGTATTTTAATTATTAACAGAAATAAACGTATACTTAGTGAAGCTTTAGTGGTTTCCAGTACAAATATTTGTTCATTCCAAATTTGTTCCTTCCGCAATACACACATTTTTTTAAATTCCATTTTAAACTTCTACCACGGAATTTAAATGTACTTTCGCAGCTCCGGTGTATCAAAACGATGTTAACTTTGTAATTCTTAGAGCATGAGCTATTATAGTGAAATTGAATACTTAACTACATCTTACCTGTACTATACCTGTAAAAGACCTCTAAACTCCGCAGATTGGCTGTACAGTATTTAACTGAACGTGAATGTTCTACAAGTGATGGTTTCCAGGTGTGTGATTTTATTCCGCAAAGGCTACTGTGTAGGACTTGGTGAATCTGTATTAACACCGAAATAATATTTAAATTTTTTTTCTAAAATCGCATATCTCCATCATATGACATCACAATTATGGACACAATTCGAGTTGAGAATTCCCCCACACTGGT
Organism: Homalodisca vitripennis; assembly: GCF_021130785.1. Classification (NCBI taxonomy): domain Eukaryota; kingdom Metazoa; phylum Arthropoda; class Insecta; order Hemiptera; family Cicadellidae; genus Homalodisca; species Homalodisca vitripennis. Next base: position 96,356 of record NW_025781663.1, on the reverse strand, counting down.
TAAAGTATATCAGACATGACTAAAGTTTAAAAAATATTCAATAAAATATCATGACATTTTGAGTTACTCATTGGTGCCTATAAAAACTGTTTCCAAATCTCCAAATTCAAGGGCCACAGATCATTCTTCTTTATACTTAAAATCGAATTATTCTAAAATTATAGGGTTGGAATATCTTGCAGTGACCACTACTTAATTAAAAAAACAAAATTACTATCATAGCGCTATTATTATTCAGCAGGAAATCTGAAGCAAATATTTAAATACGAATCAATGAGATAAAGAATATAATCTGTTAATTTGTAGTAAGTTTATTCGTCCTTAATTAAAAGTTATTCACTTCATCTAGCTACTGTTGATACAGAATTGAAATACCATAAAAAGAATAACAAAGTTAGTTTGTTATTGGTAGAGATTTTTGAATGATTGCAAAGCTAGAAGTTAGTATTGTACTTATAATTATTAAACTATGTTTTGGATTATCACCTGCCTAACGGTCACAACTTCTCTTCCTTTACAGACCCTAAGAGAACACAAAGCATCGTTGATGGTTTGCTGTCCTAGATTGTTAAATTGGATTACAGGTCACATCTGGATTATGTATTTAATTTTATAATACATTCCGATTTATCAAATTTTATTAATTGCACAACTTGTATTGTCTCTTTAACTTTCATCGTGTATCAAATGCTAATAAAAACGGTGAAATTACATATGACCTCTACTATGTTTTTTCGTTAGTTTGCCTACCTTCTAAAACATAAAAATGTATTATAACAATACTTTTCCTAATTTTGTTTTTAATAAAATATTTTTACTAACACACGAAATGTATTCGCTTTTCTTCAACAACAATCTCCTCATATTTCCTGGCCTGTGCGAGGATCTTTTCAAACATAATAAGGAAGGCAGTCGATTCAGTACAAGAACAATGATACTAATAGAAAGTGATATGGTCACTGACAGGATTAGAACCAGCGCAATATCCACAGCATTAGAAAATAAGGATTGCGACTCGCCGCCTGCGCGTATGTGAGTCTGAATCTACTTCGACCCCGATACAATCGTTATTTGATCATATTTGATATTACTTCTGCTACTTCAAAATCGTGAATTAAATAGTGGGAGCTACTCAGAACTTTGTATTTAATGTTGTGTCCTAACAGAAGGATGAATAAAATCGCCCTCCATTCAGTTAATACGTCACTCACTCTCTGGCCAGGAGATGCTCAGTACTCTTACTTTCTGGATATCCCTCGTATAGTCCAAAAGAATTCAGGAAGTTTAATCTCTAGGTGTCAGATGCTTCAAAATGGGGAAATTTCCAGAGGTTCCCAGCTACCAGACATAAGGAGCTCTCAGAGACGAAGAACGTATAGAAGCCAGAATTTGAATAACTGAAGCTATAAAGCGAAGACTTGTTACTTGATACAGAATTTTATGCAGATATAATGAAGAGGTAAAAACAGCTTTAGGCGTTTCAAAGCTTAAGGGGTCTTATAGGCTGAAGGTTTTTGAAGTCCCATTGGAGCCATACCTGAATTGTCTTTATAATATTCTTATACTTTAAGGTCCAGATGTTATGTAGCCTACCTTATACACAGATACCAAAATATTTCATTATCCAGGTAGTTCAGCACCCAGACGTACCCAAACACGTGGTAATTAACTAATACAGAAATTTACCGCAATTTTTGGTGAGTGATAAAAACATCTTCAACTTAATATATATTATATAAAAATAAAATATTAATCGACGATATTTTAAATTAACACTAATATTAGCCTTACCTATGTTGTATTGTGTTGCCAGAAGAGTTAATCAATACATTGAAACCATAGTTATAAATTAAGTTTGACGTACAAGGAAAATACGTGCCTTATCTCTGTTAGTCCGTGATTGCACTTCTTTCACGAACTTCATTGTTTTCTAACTAAGACTTTTGTTATCAGACCAATACCTTTGTTGTTTACCGAGTATTGGAGGCCTTAGGCATTGGGTAATAATGTATTGAAAAGAACTTAGGATTAAGCTTATATTGTTAAACATAAGTAAACACTGTAATTTACACCACACATAGCTAACAATTAGTGCAAACCAATTTACATGTTTTCATATGCAATAAGGCTTTTTTCTAATGCTTTTTAAGGCAGTAAAAGGCAAGCCCTATAATCTTACCATTACAAAAAAAACGAACCTACCTCCATAAATAACAGAAAATACTAGTTTCTATTATTCCAAAAAAGATAAAACAAAACCCTACCAAACTTATTTCTTGAGTAAAAATAGTGAGCACACACTAAAGACTACAAAATACAATTGAGGTTAGGATTTCACAGCTGGAAAACAAAGACTAGAAATTAAACATTAAAATGTTGGAAGTATGGTTATTGTCTTATAAAACTTAATTACTGTGAAAGTGGAGTGTATCCGTAAAACATAACAAACATAATTCCTCTTTGTGATTGATTTGTAATAATTAGATTATCTACAAAATAAAAATAAGTACTAAATATCTGACTCTAACTATTTCATTCATGTCTTTGTCTGTCCATCTGTGCAATAACTTTTGATAGAACAATCGAACAGACTTTAAACTTAGAAAATATATTCCTCTTGGTCTAAGGATGAACCCTATTGATTTCGAGGATAAATTGTCTAAGAGCAGAATGTATTTCACCACATTATGTCGGGTTCCTCGATATTCAGTCAAATCGATATATTACAAACGTCTTTGTGTACTAAACATTGCAAACACTCAAATTTAAGATTATTTTTTCAACTTTTTCTCAATTTTTTAAATGGCTTTTAATTTTTTACAACCAGCTCCATCGTCTTTGACACCTATAACAAAACAGTGTAAATAACAATAATCAGATGAATATAGAGCAATGATAGAATTGTTATGGTGTAATAATTGAATTATGATACATGCAAGTAATGATATGTAAAACTCACACATAGAAGTCACTTAGAACTAACTTGATACTCTACTTGTTATATAAGTGTTGCTTCTTCCGTACAGCTGTTATGGACGTGTCTTTCAAACTTTTAATAATGTTTACGTTAACTCTAACTATATAAACGCTAACTGCATCTCTTAAAATTATGTTTATACAATTTGAGACACTAGACTTAATAACGTGAGCTTTTTTTATATTTTCTATCTACCGTTTACCTTATTAGAAACAGTTTTCAGATTAATTTATACTGTATCACATTTTAACAGATGATGAAATTAATCTCCACGTAAAAGGTTTAGTCTTTTCTTATTGAACACTCACTAAATAATAAAAATGAATTCTAGAGATGTAATTCCACTCATTCCATTGTTTACTCTTCCAAGAAATAGAAAGACATTACTTACTGTCTTATTATCAGTACTTATTACTAGATCGCGTTTGATGGAGAAATACCATAACAAACCAATATAGCATAGTACATAATAAGCTATAATAGGTGTTTTATATATTGCATAAGCTATATTTTGGCTATAGAGTAAAAGTGTAATATTCTTGTTTAAGTTATATCAGAATAAATGAACTCTACGATTATTATTTGAATGAATTTCAGCTGTTTCAAAGCGAAATGTTTTATCTGCACCGCATTTTTGTTTAATGATGAATGACACATAGCTCCCATAATATGTGTAATCAACTTAGTCACTACTCCTCATGAAATCCAATGTTGGATTCGGATGATGAAGTTACAAGACAAATAAACTAATACCAGTTAGCTAACCAATTTAACAGACTGCAAACTGGTCTAGTACGCTGAGACATTTAAGTTAATTAATGAAAAGCTGCTTGATCAAAAAGATAAACCACGTAAGAGTTGTAAGTTAAATGTGTAAAATTAAACAAAGATTAGCAAAACTCTTAATTTACTGTACAGGCATTGTTTGCACGATTGCAATTGTTCAAAAAAGATATCAGTGACACTACATTTTGAGATCTGCAATGTGATGTCTTCCTCAAGTGGGTAGCATAACGAGGTTGTCTGTTAGGTTAGTAAATCACCTGAAGAATATATCACATTGCATAACTCGAGAAATTGTGTCACTGATTGCGATGGCTAGTCTCCGAAAGTTTTATACAATCTTCAAAATCCTTTGATCATCAAAAATAATCTTTAAACAAAGTATTTAATGTATTAGTTATAAATAGATCTTGGTTAAGTATTTTGGCTAGTTAAACAGCCTCAAAAATTACTGTATCAAAAAACTAAATCACTATTTATTCAATAATATCTTTTAAATATCTTAAAGCCACAGCGTGACTCACATGTGAGTAGTGAGAGTGAAAAAAATGGTAAGCATTCTCAATCTAAAACTAAACATTTACTTCGTAAATCGTCATAAATCTAACATAACGATTTTCGGGTAACTTGAGAAGGGCTTAAATGATTAATTTCGTATTTCTGTCTATAGGAAGCTCTAAATGTTGTTACATTGTTTAAAATTAAACTCTATAGAACCATTGTTTAATACACCTATCTCCCATAATGGTTAAATAATAAAGACGAAAATGCTCGTTAAGCGTGCAGAAAATGACTTGCATCAACACAACCTATTACTGCAGTAATTAGCATTAATTGAGTCTAGACTGATTGACTCTTCAGTAGGGCCAATCACCTGTGTTTAACATAAACTTATTACATCAACATGTATTTCCTCCTTAATTAAAGTTCAAGTAATTGATTGTACTTATGGCATACCTAATACAAAATATCAATTAAGTAAAATTGTATTAACCCTTTTAACTCAAGGAATACTTGGTTATTAGTGTAGTTTGTTTTACGTTTTCCCACAACCTGGATACGGGGCATGTTTTCAAAACCTATCTGAATTTAAGGCGCTGATAAATGTCTGTAAATGATCATAGTGTCTGTTTTTTTAGCATTGGCGCCAGCGTAGACTAAGCAGAGTTGTGACTATGTCGTTAACCTAAGATCGCCTATACCTCTTGTTACAAATAACGGAAATAAAACAATACACGTGCAGTCATAGAATATGAAAAAACTGCTCACTCAGAAATATAAAACAATTGCTAGTTTAGTCAAATCGCTCTATTTACTCGTATTTACCATGCTCTTAAAAATAACGAGGCTTAGAATAATTCTTAAATAATACTTTTATTTTACAGTGAATTTAACAGAACTTTTCCCAACATTTGTTACTGCTTAGTAATACAGAAAACATTTACAATATGTTCTGCACGGTCTGCTTCTCTCTTGAAATGAACCATTATTTAACTTTTAATCTTAGGTTGACCTGAGTGTACACAGATGGAAAGCATATCTAAAAAAAGTTAACACAGAATTTTGAGCCTGGAAGTTCCGGAACGGGCATGGAGAGTCATCTATAATGATGTCACTTCTGGAAGTTCTAGAAATCACACCCTTTCCTCTTAGCCTTTATATAAATATTTTCTGGATCTGTAAAACAGACTCGAAACCAAGAAGTAATTGTCTTCAAGTGAATTGAGCATTAAAATATAGGACACTTGCCATGATTTACCTTTAAATCTATCGCCCGTAACCGATTAGAACATACTATACAAATCACAACCTCACATAAATATGTTTAGGAAGTCAAATGAGAGAATAAAGGGAAATTATTTTATTATTTTATTACGGAATGTTATTGGATCTGTTTTTAGCGTACTCGAGGGGCTTGTAAAGTTTAATTTCTCTCTGTATGTCTGTATCCGTACGATACCTTAAAAACGAAAGAACCTAAAGACTTTACATTTTAAATGAAGCTTAATTTCTATATGAGCAACAACACTAAGTTCGATGATGGAGCATGGCATTACATTGAATTTGACTTAGTGTTAGCGAATATTTTTACATTGGCCTTATGGCAACGAGAAAATAGTAGAATAAATAAATTTTAAAACAAACTGGTAAAATGATATGAAATTTTAAAATGTGACATTTTTATTCATAGAGTAAACAAAAATAAATAGAGTTGAAAGTCTTAAGTTAAAATCTGGTAAAAATGGAGTAAAATGTTGACAAGAGTTCATTTCAGTGCACTCTTGCCTTGCAATAAACTCTCTAGATAACTGGAACTTTTATTATTTAAATATGAAACTTAACTTATTGGATAAAAATTGCAATGTTTAATGTTGGAAGATATCTCTAGAAAGATTTCAATCGTAGATTTTGACATTCCATTGGGTCGAGTACTACATTGGGAATGAAATATGTAGAAATTTTAACATCTATTATACTGTTAGAGGTATCACCATACATCAGAGACTATTATTGAATACTCGTGTTCATTCACGAGCTCTCTTCAGATATTATTGAAGCTTTATTACCTAATTAGTTAATACAATATATACTGATACTTGCCATTATATTGTAATATAGTCTTTTTAAATTCATATTTATTTAAATTTACCCTACGAACTTATAGGATGAATGTGTAGTAATGCTTGAGATGAATGATTCAATCTCGAATCAATGCTCACAAGTTTCAAACGTAACTGTCACAACTGAGCTGCAGGTGCTCAGCAAACTTGTTAAATCTCATTAGTTCACCCGGAGACCTTTCCATTTTTCTGTCACGTGACGGGATTACGAAATCGTAGTTTTACATGTTTCAAACTTTTTGCGATATCGGTCCGTTTAATAAAGTTGAATTTTTACAGTCTAAAATATTCAAATAACCTGTATCAATAATATGGCATGTTCCATTAGAATATTAAAATCTAATAACCTGTAATTTACACAGTTAAATTCTTTGTGGGATCAAATCATTAACACTACTCATAATTTGTCTATAAACATGGGTATGTATGAACGATACGTTCTTAGTATAATAGGTGACATATTGCTATGTTTTATAGATGTAATCAATTTGATTGCAAATCTATTTCTTCTACAATTTTTGCTTTAGTACCATGGTCCCCCCACAAGACCAATTTAAACGTGATTGTTTACGGTCAGCCTAATCGTATCTAGTTAAATGCACTAGATACGATATATTATTATAGATGAGTTTTTTTACTCATGAATAATAAGTATCAAACAAACAAAATTGTATTTTGCGTATTTTAAATTATTTTCTTTTCCGAAAGATGTGGTGGAATATTTGAAAACTTGTAACATTGCATCCTTAAATAACAAGTAATGGTTGGACAAACCTATGGCACGGAAATATAAACTCAAGCTATGGAGAAACGCGATAAAATACCTCTTGTGCGTCTTTTCTTAATTGTGCAGCGTTATTCGTGTGTCCTTCACATTAGTGTTATTAAATTTTATTCTTATTCTAACTTCAGTATTCTTTGGTTAGATTCTGTCTGAGTTGATAATGGTCAGTAGTTCTGTTCCATATGTATTAATTATAATTGAATTCAGGATATTTTATGTAATTTATACTTGAAATCAAGTATGAACAAGAGTGTACACTTAATAAACATTTTTTTGAATAGATATTTTCAAAATATTAATGTTGTAAAAACGCAACTGCGTTTATTGCCTGAGCGTTTGCGAAGCCTATTACTCGATGGGCTAGGAAATTTAATTTTCGTTTGTTTGTCCGTCTCCACAATAGTCTACAGGTTAGTTCTTTTGCGAGATACCGTGCGTACTGATAGAAATATAGGCAGATGATGAAATTTCCCCAGTCCCTCAAGAGATAGGATTCTTCAACACTCCTTTATCAGCTGCATAGTTATATTTTACTATTAAAACCTTTCAGTGTATTCCATGCTTTATTCATAACGTGTGTATTCGATCTGGATTCATGAAAATTTTGAACCTGTTATATTTGGTGTTTTCAGATGTTTCAGTTTTAAAGCATCTAGTAGAAAATAATATCTATTTGATGTACTCCTTCTTAAATATTGTAAAATCAGTATTATTTCACTATATCATAGCACAAAGTACTTTGTTATTACAATGACATTTTTTATATTATTTTACTTATCATCGAATAACAGAATATTTAATATATTGCTACGAGTGAGTTTGACTTATAATGATAGACATTTCGCCAAGTTTTATTGGGTGTGTGTGAGTTTATTATCATCACTGTACAAACTGGCATACATACCGCATACTTTTAGCGGATTTACGGTTATTTGTGCTATACTTCATTACACTAGTTATTGGTTTAGTAGAAAGCTTTGCGTTGTTGAAATACTCATATTAAACTACATAAAAGGCATTAAAATAAATATATAATCACTTCCATTTCAAAGAAACATTACAATCTGCATTAAACAGACGGAAAACCACACGTGTAACATTAAAACAAAAGTAACATAGAGTAGTGTTACAATTATAGATGTCAAAAAGGCTGTTTTTATTTTTCTTTTACGTTCATTTGGTACAGAATCTAATTTTGCCAATTTTCAAGTAACTAGAATGATTTGCAACTGGTCTATTTGATTAATGGTGAATTCAGATCACTATCACTAAATGAAAAATTATTATTGGAGGAGGAAGGAGTTAGTTCGCTAACTGTTCCACTGTGTGACTTGAGAATAGCGCTCAAAGAATTCAACGCTGCGGAGAATTCTTCATAACTGTTACAAATCCTTTTTAAGAAAGTGCTAACTATTATAAAACAATTAAAATGTATACGTTTTCTAATGCTTAACCGTGAGAGATTACTTTGTTAGATGACACCTAACAAACATAGTTGGTCTAATGAAATTTATTCAATAATAAATCCTTCCGAAACTTGAAAAGTGTTTCACTGTCTATATGACACATTCTTTTCCGTTATAAACGATATTTTTAATACATATCCGTGTCTGTGAGGTTATGGGGAATACCACCTTGCATGCTTTGTTAGTCGCAATATCGACAAGGGCCGACCGCGTTAGTGCAGTTGTTAGACGGCATCAAGTTATTGCCAATTAATGCTTAGTTTGATATCGTTATTTTAGTGTGTCTTTGTAACAAACGTTATCATTGACTATTCATTTTATTTAGGTTATTTAATTTGGTTTATTTTAAATTTTTTGCTCCAACTGCTCTGTCAGGAAAAATAGATTTACGCTATTCAAGTGTTGAGCTTGCTTAAGGTCTAAATGGAAGAAAATATTGCCATGTACTGATGCCATAAATGTGCTATAGAGGAAAAATATTAACTATTTATTCTGAATTTGTCTCTGTATTTAAAAAATATGATACGCGAATTTATAATCCTTAATAAGCAATGTTTGCTTGGTAAAGAAATTAACTTTATTTACTGTCGCAATTGTACTTTAATAAACTAAAATTTGTTATTTAATCACAAATATATTTTTAAGTTAAAAAATGCATTCATTATTTTGTTTTAAATGTAATTAAATAATTTAATTATTTATTTGCACTACAATACATGTAAACTTATCCAATAACAAACACAGTACACATGTTAGATAGCAGCTATACAGGGGGTCTGCTAAGTACGAGGATAGGACCTCTCACGAGGTAAGGAATATTATTTCACTTGATTCCTATCAGTGGCTATCTCGCTGAGCACTAATGGATAATATAAGTGGATGAAGGATTATCTCAAAATTTGGAGAGGAATTCACTTATGGTGGTACTGTTGACGGCACTAGATCGTTGCATACAGTGCTAATAAATTCGTATATATCTGTATGACAAATATATGATACTGAGGAAACCAACGCAAACCTTAAAACTAAATTTAAAAATAAGTAAATTTTGTAGCACTTTATAATATTGATTTAATTTGAAAATTGTTCTCCCGGCTCAGTCGGAAGGAGTAGGCGGATTTTGTGATTATGAGGTGAAATATTAACATTTTATTTCTTATAGGATTTACAATATATGTCTCAACAACGTTTCAGTTTGAAAAACATTATTTAACACAAAATATTGTAAGCATTCGAGAAACATCTTTTACTGTAGTATAAATAATGGAGGTGTGACTTTTCTGAAGTTTAAACGGCCACTGGGTTGGAAAGAAATGGCGTACCGAGCTGTTAAATACATCTAGCCAAAGTTTTCATAAGATAAATTCTTTTACCAAGTTTCAACTCAAGTTTGGCTCTTTTTGGAACAGATATGATTACCAAAACCCGCCCTTTATATTATAACACGAAATGCATGCGAAATATTGAAGCTTATACTTCACTTCAAGCTTGAAAAGTTCTGAGGATAGACAGACAACCATAAAGTAAAATATTTTTACATCTATTCGGCAGAAAAAAAATCGTGTCAACACACCTAGTGACAAACTTCAGTGGAGCTCTGCTAATTGCTAAAGATGGACATGTACCATCATAAAACTCATTTTTGTGAATCTTAACTTACAAGATTTTCCCTATAAATTAATCAACTACAGTTCCAGGGTTGGCAACAATTTCTCCAACCGCCATCACTACCACTGAGGCTTGCAGCATGTGTGCTGAAAAGTTAAACAACACTTTCCGCACTATGTTTTTGAGATCCGGTAAAGTGTTTTCCCCGGTTTGTACATTTCTTCTTGCGTAATTGTATACAGATGACAAAAACTGGGTATTGACCTATCAAACACATTCCAGCACACATGTTGCAAGCCTCAGTGGCACACGTCCGGCAGCTGTTGGAGAAATATGTTGCCAGCACTGTAATACACGTTGAACTGTAGTTGAATAATTTGCAGGGAAAGAAATTTATGAACTAAGCTTTCTTTTATACCAGTCAAAATTTCCACTATACAATATAATATATTTTATTTTAAACATAAGATAGGTATTTTTTTATAAAACACCCTGTAAAGAGTCAGATGAAATCCCATACAAAATTGTTTATACCATAGTTTTAACAGAATTAAAACATATTTACGTAAATTCAATTTGAAAAATTCCGTGAAAATTATAAGTTTAGTATTTAGGATTTTAGTATTGTTATGGAAATAAAGCCCCTATTAGGAAAAACCCCATCCCAGAACTTACACTGGAATGTTATTCTGTGTTATAAAATGCCTCCGTCTAGAAGCACTTTTAAATTGAAAGGTCCCTGAAGGAGGTTCCGTTCCTACGTTCCTTCCTCTAAATGAGATTGACATTGCAATTTTCATTCCGCCTGTTTCTTTCCCAAAAAATCAATAGAAGGGTTTTTCTCTCCAATACGTTATCTTAAGCTTTATTAATGCCTCCATAATATGAGTATTATTGAATATCGCAGTTCAAAGTCGATAAATTCAGGGCAAGATCCAAAGGATATGATTAGATTTTATTGTTGTAGGAGTTTTATCATCTTTTAAGCGCCATTCTAAGTAGTTTAAATAGGAGTTAAACATTTGAATGGTTAATTAATTTATTATAAAACATTATGATTTTAGTATATAAACAAATTATTACCAACTAAGGTCTTAATTAAGTTTATATTAAAGTTTATAAATATTGTTCCTGAATTTCACATCAGGTAATTTATAACAAATTAATGAATTGGCAGCAAAAATCCAGTGCAATTAATATATTACAACGCTTAAATGCTATTGTATAGGCCAACCTAACAAATCTTCATAATATTATAGTTAATACAGTTATAGTTAAAGTAGAAGTTCAATAGGGGTAAAGAATCGCAGTACTGTATACTGAAGAATTTCATTTTACATTTCCGCCTCCGCATGTCACAATGGAAGTAAATTGTTGTTTGTCGCAGATACAATTTATTCATAAGGTGTTACAACAGTGTGGGTGGCAGGAGACGTGTGGAACTGTAAAAATAAGGCATTCTTCTCTCTTGTTAATAGGGCACTGGAATTTTTCCAGACTTGCATAAATGTACTACATGTATTATTTACTATTATTTATTAAGTTTGGACTATAACCCACTACGTGTCGCATAACATTCTTCGCTGAGCGAAAATTCAAATATAAAGCTTATTTCATTCCCGAGATGTTCTATGAACGAATATAAATACATATGGAAAATAAATATTTACTTCCCTCAGTTAAAAAAAAGAAATGGGATCAACCTACATAGTAATAGACTTCAAAAACCCTCAGCAATATCCCCACCATAGTGTATTTAAAAATGAAGCATGGTGGAAAGTATAAAGTGTGCAGATTAAATGTTTGTCAAGATATCTTTCCACACAACACACTAAATTTTTCAATAAATTGGGTTTCATAGCAGTTGTTAAATATTAAAAGTTTCTGTGAGCTGGTGAGGGTACTAAAATTCAAAAATGCGTTGAAATTCAATCTTGTCTCAGAGTTATAATCAGTATAGAATATACAGATTTGATGCTTTTAATGTAAAGTTTCAAGTTCGTTTTCGAGATATCGTGCGGACAGACAGACAGACAGAAATATAATCCACAGATCTCTCAAGTGATAGGCTTCTACATAGCAAACCGACCTAGATTTGAAATTTTGCATGAACTTCGTTTATATATTAGTAACATTGAGTTCGATTTTAAGATTTCAGCGTGTGATTTTTTTCCAAAGAAATAGCGCGTAAAGTCAATTCTAAAGCATCGTGACAAGACTTGATTTCAACGCATTCTTGCGTTGTAAATACGTATCCTATAAAATCTTATCGTAATGAACAAATATGAAAATCATTTATTTGACAAGATATCTCGAAATAAATTTCATCTTTAGACTTATACTTTTGTGGGAAACTTTATTTCTAGACGTATAATAATAGTATGAGTTCTGTAATGGTGCATGGAGTTTGACTGAGCGGTATTGAAGGATAGGACTTGTAGGCTGATACAGTTTTTCTTCTGCCTGTCGGAGGGCATTTAAAATTTCTTTAATATCTGTTTTAAATTATACATCCAACCTCAGTAAAGCCTGTCGTGTGAAGGTGGTGCGTCCTACTCCTACCTTGTAATAATTGTATACGTGATTACATAAATTGTATGTAAATGTTAACGTAAATCAGAAAGATGCGATATTTTTCTTGTATTCGCATATGCCAATTTCTACGCGAATCTCAAGAAAATATTTTAACTTGCATCGTTTATATTTTATCTGCGGGACAAGATTACATTACCTCCGTTTTATTACTGGTTTTATTACCTCCACATCCCACTAGACCGCGATAACGGTTACAATGCATTATTGTAATGTAACGCTATATCATAAACACCGTATACAATATGATCGATATATGATCGGTATGTACTATAACCTCACGTACGTGTCTATTTTGTAGAAATAAGTTATCAGTATTACATTTAATGGGGTTGCCTCAAAGTTACCGAAGTCTACCACTCGTGAGGCTGGATAAAAGTTTATCTCTGTTTTCCGCACGACTTGAAATTTTGCATGAACACTGAGTTTTTGTGATGGTAGTGGTCACTCGATGCAATTTGGCTGAGCGTTAGCGAATATTTTAACATTGCTCTTATGGGTAACCCAAATGGCAAAGTTGCAGAATAAATAAATTTGTAAACAACTTGTGTACAATCAAATGCGATTTTAACATTTAACATATAACAAAATTTAGGTTATTCAAATAGTAAAAATAAAAATAATAGACTGAAAGACAACGTTAAAAGTCAAGGACAAGATCTGATTTAAGCGTACTCTTATTTTGTAGTACCCTCCCAACCGTAGGAGAACGTTTATTATCTAAACATTGCTATGGAACGTAACTAATGAACAAAAATGTGAATGTATCATGTGGCAAGATATCTTGACATAGATTATGTGAAAACTAAATTATGCACAAACTGTATTTTTACATACACAATGAGTTCTGTGATGATCCAACCATGGAATTTAGCTTAGCGTTAATGAAGCCTTTCATGTGATACGTAATGTGGCCTACTACTACCTAGTATGTAACAAGTAAAATATTTATCCCATATATAAATAATTGTAAAAATCATTAATGAAAATTATTTTATAAAATTATTGAATATAAGTTTAGAATATTTATTTTATAAAGAATGAAAAACATACTATAGTTGAAGTAATGGTGTCAAAACATGTAAAAATATTAAAATGAGGCACTTTTCAATTTTAAGAAGCTCTCTTTCTGAATTCAAGTCAATATATCAATACCATCGACAAAAATGTAAAATAAAATGTATTCATAATAATATGCCAAGTAACAGTTTCTAAGATTTTCTACCATTCTACCCAATAGTATAAACGAACTAAGGACTGTTTGAGACAATTGTATTGTTAAATAAGATTATGTTGGAAGGAGAACAATAAGGAAACCTTAATGATGGTTTTCTGATGAAATAACATTCCTGATAAGACTCTGTTGGAGATCACCAAGTAAGAGATCTAGAACCACAGACAAAGAAGCCTGAGTTCGTGATTTGTCCAAATAAATATAATCTACCATAAGTAAACTCTGATTTGTTACCTATTCTGATAAGAGTTTCCTGATGAACTTTTTTAGAAGTTACATATTTATTGTACCAACTGTTAAGGATATTAGTAAGTATGTCTCATCACTGATAATTTATTCATAATATGTTAAAAGTAACTTTTTGCTCATTGCCACTTAGGTTCTCATCTTAGGTTTGCCATCTTAGGTTCTCAACGTCATGATTACTTAGAACTGGTCGGACAGGAGCGACGCCATGGTGGTTAGCCTACACCTGCCACCCTACATTCCTCTTTAGGTCGAGGTGGTGATTATAATTCCGTTATGTAGTTAACTGGGTTTCTTGATGCGACTGTTGGAGCGTGATCTTTAGAACCTTCGACTTATTCAGCCCATTGTGTGCTGAGCCGTCTGCAATGATAGTACTAGTATCCTTTTGAGGATGTACCTTCACGTGGGGAAAATTCTTCGTACACTAAATGACCTAGGGATTAAAAACAGTTGAGAGAATCTAAGAATCAAATAAATAGACAATAAAGTGGAGAATAAAGAGCCAATGCCAGGGAATCTTGAAAAGATAAATACATTTAAGGCAGTACAGAAGAATCCGAGAAACCAATGACTCCTAAAAACTGAATCCGGCAAACACAATCTGTCAACCTAACACATCCTAATAATTGAATAAAACTAATTAAGATTATAATTTATAGAGTGTTATGTTCGTTTATTAATATTGAAATTACCGAATCGCATTTAATATCAGCCATTAAAGTAACTATGAAACTCAGTTATGATAAATATCTCTATTATGTTGTTATTACACATTATCGGTTTACGCTTGTTTCATGAGCTGCGCAACTTTTACTGAATTCACGGGGTTAACTCTTAAAATAAGATATTGTAAGCACACTGTTGTAGTAATTACAAACTATTGGTGTTTTATAATGTTATGTATGGAGGAAACGTTGTAAAATACGTGAAGGCAATTAAACGTTAGTTGCGAATGTTGAGTTTAGCTCCGGTTCACTTTCCTCTTATGAGCAATATCCGAAATCTGATGTTATTGTAGACTCGGTTCGTTTTGAACTTCTTCGTTCTTCGTCCCCTTCTATTTTTTCCCTTCAGATTTCTGGAGTCAAGTCTGTAACAGCATCAGATTTCAGATGCTGCACGTAAGAGCAAGGTGAACTTGAGCTAAACTCAACACTCGCATCGAATCAGCCCTTCTCACCATAGCTGTTTAACGTTAGTTGATATACTGTGGACTTGAGCTCATAAAAATATATATATATATCTATATATCTAACTACCTTCTTAGGTTTGGTAGCTATACTAACATGCCTTTTTTGGCAGTCTGTATCCTTTCTAACTCATTATTGGATGTGTTGTGATAAATTATATTTACCTCATTATTAAGGGATACAAAACCTTATTTAGCTTCATTTTACAATCTAGTTTCAGAATATCAAATTTCACATTTCGTTTTGTTTCCAAATTTTAAAATAACATTTAAAATCATGGACCATTCACAATTTTTACTATCCATCTAAGTAGCTCAAGATAAGAGTTTACAGATATTCAGTAATTTTTTAATTATGGGTCATACGTGTTTTAAATATAGTCTAAAAATCAAAAGACTCATTCAAAACATTAGTTACGACTAAAGAAAATTTGAACCTGTTATGAAAGAAGAAGATACATAACTTGTGTTAATTTAACATATGTTGATTTTAATTGGTAAAAAAAGTTTTTCTGGTGTTACATTTATTTATTTTTCGGAACAATAAAGTTGCGGTTACAGCTAAACTAGGATTACTATGATGATGATAAAAATATTTATTTTTTATCAAGTGAGTGTAGAAACATAGAAAAACGGCAGAGGGAGAAAAAAAACGGTAATAATTTATTATTATTATTATACAATAAATATGTTTTAATAAAGTTTAAAACCTTTTAACATATTTAAAGCAATTTCATGTTATTTAAAACAAATAGTATTTTCTTTCACAACATTCTTCCAAAATTTAAACACATTTCCTTCCAAACACTCATACTGTTGTTTTTTATTTGACTCTATGTAAGTGTGTTATTTTATAAGTTCAAAATAAGGAGCAAATCTCGATATTTCAAGTATTCTTGTTCTCTGTTAGAGACGCTTAATTTAAGCTACTCATTATATTGAAATTCATTACCAAATAGAATACCTGTAGTTATAATAATAGTACGAAACACATTTCAAAAGTGATTAAGAAGTTTGAGAACGGACATTTTCTGCTGCTGAGCCTCAATGGTATGCAAACACGGAGAGAGTTTGTTATTTTACAAGAATAAAGCCATCCTCAAAATAAGAATTATGACTATTAATTAAATAATGAATAATAATAACTAATTTAAGGAACGTGAAGAAGACGAAATTCCTATGTCCAGAAGTCATGACATATATGAATAATGTCTTTTATTGTTCTAGTACTTGTTATTATTCGCCTTAGCGTTATACCAGAGACTAAAATATTTCAGTCACAAAAATCGATCTTCATGCAACACACGTGCTTCTATTATAGTTGATTGTTTAAGCCATTGTTTAAGCTCATTACACAATGTTAATTAATTAATTAAGTTTCATTGTCCAAAAACGGTTCTGATACTCTATTGTTCTCCGATTGATTCTATTTATGTTGTGATTGTTTGTTATTAATACTGATTACAAAATGGCTAACATTAAACAGTAAAAAATGTTTTTGTGGAAAATTCTCTATATTTGTTGTCGTCTTCGTAAAACTCTTGTTAGTTTTATTTGTAGACAAATTTAAAGAAAACGTATAAATAATATATTTAGGAAATATTGAACGAAAAGTGGTTCCTTTGCTAGGATTTCAATCCGATCCTCTCACCTTACTGGGTAATTATTTTAAGTATATCACCTCATAGCGGTTACTGTATTTTTATTGATTATTTATTATTTATCTGTAAATAAATAAACTAACTAACAGAAAAGATATATTCTTTCCATGATATTTTAAAAGTAAATTAGAAGTTGAATTTAATTTACTAGAAATTAGAAAAGTATTCTTCCCTCGGCACTTAAGCTCGATTTTCTCACTTACTTCCAGGGCGAGCATACTAACTATAGTGATATATTCAAAGTCACGGTGGTTCTACTACTCTTTGATCAGCAGGCTTTCTTGAAATTGTAAAAATTAAAAGCTTACATAGCCACTTACATAGATAAAATTCATGTTATAAACATTTCCTGGAACATTTTAAAACAATGTTCTTCTTATTTCCACAAACGTTAGACCCTGATTGTCACGTATGCGTCGATTAAAGCCGGAGAATCTGAAAAATAAGATAGAATTTGAGATGAAACTGTTATAAACGGCTGAATTTTTTAATTTTATTTTATTTCCTAGCCATTAAGCGTATGCTTACTACGTTGAGAATAACTGGGTGCTCTATACTGTGGTACTGGGCGGCTTTGCTCTAATGCCGAGGCAAAAACATGAGTACAATTCAATTTGTTCATCTTATTTAATATCTAACTGTTTTTAACACGTAATATGTGATAATTAGAGCAAAATGGGAGTTAATATCTAAATAGGCTTACCTATATTATGAAATTAAGCATATTAATACAAAATTGCTACATTAGCATAAAAAATCCTAACTGCTTTTCAGACAATGAAAAAAGTCATTAAAAATAAATTAAACTTAACGAATAATTAAATAGTCTTCAAATATCTATTACAAAGTAATACATCGTGAATTTACAAACATATCACAACATCGCTACAAAATATATAATGCAAGTTTCTCATTTTAAGCTGATCTAAATTGCGCTGTGTAGTTTGTTACGGCACCTTGAAATTGTAGATCGGCAGATAAGACAAAGGGTTCACACTGAAGGATTATAGGTTTTTATCACACTGGTGGATAGAGCAAGTATCGATGTAAAGTATACTGCAAATGGATCTTCTATTTTTAATGCACTTTAAAGACGCTCCTACCATAAATTGTGTATCTATTGGAATTGTATGTAAAAATATCTTGTATTTCTTATAAAATAAAAAAATCTGGTCACTTCCTATAAACTCTTTTCAATATTCCTTAAAAAAATGTGTAAGCAGTATTTATTTAATTTTAAAAAAATCCTCATTATTTGTTTCCAATGGCGCAGTGTATTGGGTACAGCGGCTTCCGCAAGATAACCGAATCAAGCAACGTCGAGCGTGGCTGCTACTTAAATGTGTGAGACCGCTGAGCGACCCTGCCCTTGTAAGCAGCCCGCCTGCCCGGCCATTGGTGGTGGTTCCAGTCACCTTTAAGCAGTTCGTCTCCAGCTGAATAACTAAATCTTAGGGACGCTACTGTAGTTATATGGTAACACCACCGTTGGCCTAGTTTACCACGAGCCTGCTGCGTGGAACTATCATTCATTAGACATTGAAAGTTAACTACACTCCATTTATTAGGATGATGTTCAATACATAGGGAGTTATCGGAAACCTTCCACTAGATTGTGGATGCAATTATAACTTAATCTAAATGACGTATTTAACAATACATTGATAAAGCAATTATAATAATCACAGTTTTACATAGATTAGCAAACTTTACGTTGATTAAATGAATACGAGAGAAACAAATTTACAATGAGTTAAACTTTAATTCAGCTTCTAAAAGAGTTCTTAATAATTTATTTTACGAAGTTTAAATCAGATACCACACCATATTACGAGATATTATTCACGTTATCCTTACTATTGGAATATTGATATCGCGCGAATAAATGATCATAAAGATTTTCAACGTATCTAAAACCACATAATGTAGGTACTGATTTAAATTCAAATGTACCATTTAAAAATATGTAAACTTATAACTAGTTTTTTTTTAACGCATATATAATGAATGTTAAAAGTATTAATGACCACAACGAGCAATAGTGACAGTAATGGCTCCTGGAAAATTGGCACTTAAGAGGTAATGGTCTCTTGGACGTACTTCCAGCGCATTCTATTAGACTCGACTAATTGTACAAAGGGGTTTTGGTACATTGATGTTATAGGTAAACAAGGCCAGGGATATTCATTTAGCAAATTACTATATGGTGGTAATATTTCAATCACGTTATAAATTACACGAAACAAAATAACTTAAATATCTTTAAGGAAGTAATATTTTATCTCTTTTTCGAGGTGGAACTTGTGCAATCCATATAACATAGATAAAGCGGATTAAAACTAATTTAACACTTAATCGAGAATAGTACCTAATTATGGATTAGTACATAGTACACTTGTCGTAGTATTTGGTTCTAGTAAAAGGCTTAACACATAACCCCTCGCTTGTGGCCACATGGTTGTAGTATGATGGTTTGATGTTGTACTGTATTATTTTCAGTGCTTTACTTCTTATTTTGTACACTTTATTGCACTTTGAACACACGTTTTCTTTAAATTTTTAATCGAAGGTAATTCTGATGAATAAGGAAACGTCATCTTGTTTAATCTATTTTATTACATGTGGGAAATGTAATAAAATGTTTTGCCCAATCGTCAAATCTTTTGAAAGTTAAGATTTTATTCTAAAGTATATGACAGGCTAATTGTTGAGAACTTTGAGGTACAGAATTATTAGTTAATTATTCCAAAATAATTGTAAACACTTGGTAAATAATTGTGAATACTGTTGCATTTATTAAGCTATATCAAATTAGTGCCATGATTTTGTTAGAATTAAAATTTATACATGACAAAAGTGTTATAATTGATTGTGATCTTGAACTGTAACGTCTAAAAGATACTAGTACTCTGTATGCTAGCTTGGATGCGAGTTGACACTGAAAGATAAAAGCCATTAACAATATGAGGACCAACATTTGAGAAGGAACTGATGCTGTCACGCAACGAACCCTAAGAGACTCATACTCAATATTGATAGGTCCTGTCACGCTGGTATTGTCATTTTTTAGAAGGAAACTGTAGCAGCATTCACTAAAAATTGTGCTGTGTCAGACTCAATTGGCACGTTATGTAAGGCATTATTCAACCTCTAGAAAGTATCCATTGGCGTACCATGGGAAAAAATTCATTTTTGATCTTTAACAACTTAGGTCACAAGTGATTTACTTACTTCACATTTACAAATAAACGTAAATTTGAGCACATAGCCTACGGCACAGGTATGTGGGCGATAATAAATTTTCATTAGCATTACAAGACAGATACCTCTCCTAACACAATCCATTACCAGTTTATTATATTGCTAAAAAACGTGTAAAACGTTTCCGGCCATTTTTCTACCGTGATTGTAATTGAGTAAGCTAAAAACTATTAACGCATCACGTTCAACCATGCCTATATTAATTAGAGTGGTGAACAAGCTAAATGACACTTGATGAAAAATATTCTTCGAATACTGTTTGGTATAGATTAAACTTATATACGGAATGGTCTAAGTTTGGTAATTTTGGTTTATTTATCACATTTTTTAAAACTATCAATACATGGAAAAGCGTTGTTTTTGTACAATAAACCAATATTTAACAAAACTTTCTGTCTTGTCAAGCAATAAAGTTTGGCACCATTACTGTACAGATGTGTTCAGTTTTCTGCCAAACTGAATAAATCAGGGCGCTGAACTGAGCTAACAACAAACGAGCTCCATTATATTCTAGCGGAGGTGGATGCTCTACTTTGTAGCGACCTACGCTCTATCTCTATATTCTCGCCACCTTCCATGCTTTGCCGCATTAATGATCAGCGTTTTTTATACCATACACAATATTATTGTGTTATTAATTACGTATCTGCATATTTAAGGCAATACGTAACTTATGGTGTAAAAATAAAAAGCTCCACCTTTAAAAGTTGTATCTTGCTTACCTTTTTTTTAAATGACGTATTCTTATAAACATGAATATCATACTTTATTTTATTGATTAATAAACCTGTCATTAGCAATTGCTCCATCGCATTACAAAGTATATGACTTACTTGTAAAGTAACATTTAAATAGTATAGACACCCTGATTACTATAAAGGTTACAGTACGGCCACAGCTTCCAGAATCAAAGAAAGTAACTATGGAGATTTTAAACCTGTACGCAAGGCGGTAGATTAGAATTCTTTCTCTTTTTATTTCGCAATCCTTATTTTATTGCTTGTAGTAGCCCTCTTGTACAGCCATTACAAAATCTACAATTTTTCATGTATCGAACATAGCCGTTTGTGATGAACCGGGTGACAGACGAAGCAAACGTTTATATAATATTTTGTTGCATAATAAGAAACAAGAGGTGAACTTTTGTATACAATTTGGTAATATTTACTAATAAATGTGGGGAATTCGATATTTTAATTAAATAGCATCTAATTGTCTGGCAACTGCTGAATGGTTTTCAAATAATTTAAAGTGTTGGAATTAATGTTTTGGTACTAATTTTTACCTTCTGTTGTATTATACAAATAGGAGTATTATGCTTGTGATGTAACATGCAACGCTGAGGCTATTTGCAAAATTTTGAATCATTAGCTCATAATTTCTCAATATGTCCTGCACACAGATAGACAGACAATGTTACAGAAAATAAATGTTTACATCTCTACAGAGTGATAGACTTCAATGACGCTCAAGTACATTCCAAGGTCGGACAAGCACGATTATAAAACTCATACTTGTCTATTATATTCTTTCTCAAGATACTCTCCCACTTGATATATTCACATTTTCGTTCCGTAAGTTTCATAACGATGTTTAAGACAATAAATTATATCAGAAATAATATATTTCAAAGCAAATAGTATGTTGATGGCTTTAGGAGTAAGGTTTTAGTCGGAGACAACATAACTCAAGTAAAGTATGTAGTAAAGTGATTATGTACAGATCCGTTTAAATTAAGAGACATTTTTTATATAACCGGAGATATGCAATCGAAGATAGCAAATGCATTGATAAATAAGTAACTAAAAAGGATCTATTCTGTTTTCAATGGCCTACAGAGATTTTGTATATTGCAAATTGACTTTGAACACGTTGTCACTGATGTGGTAATTGTTTGAACTATGGTATAGTAACATTAATCAAATTACTACCACCATATCAAACTACCATACAGGGTTTTGTTTTACTAATTACACCAAGCACCGATTTTTTAAGACCACATTTTGAAGTTAATAGTTTTATAATTAATATTATACAAGTTACTCAGACGTGAAGGCATTGTTAAATCTGTGTTTGCTTACGATCATCAATCAATCATTAATTAATTTCCGTTATATTGGATTGTATGGAATCATATTGGAATGGACCTGTCATAGACAGACTGCTGTGCCAAACATGTTGTGGATATTGGTGGAAACAGATAAAAATTTGGATAGCTCTATCAAAGATTACGCAATAATGTTATCGAAAGAGGAATTGATAGACAAATGTATTACGTATTTTGTTTTTATCTCTTATAAACTCTAGGAACCCCTAAATTTAAATAAATATTGAGAATGCTAAATATTGAACTCAATATTTAGATAATCTGGTTATTTTTCATGAAATTCGTTTAACAATGTGCGCATAATATCGGCTTGATAAATATTGTTCAACAATAAAAACTCGCTGCAAATGAAAAGACGTCATCTTTACAAAGCATTAAACTTAACAACACTACAAACTTAATGTGGCTAGTATACATGTCAATGGTGTCTAGATTTGTTTTTGGTATTACATGAGATGCTATATAGTGGCAATCAACATAACTAATTATACATATAATTCTGGCATTTGAATTATATAAGCAATAGTTTATAAAAATAAACGATAGTTTGAGAATATGGATATTTTATCAAATCAACCATTGCAGTATTTTGAAATATCAAAAGCAATAAATGGTTTATTACGAATGTTCTATTTTAATCCAAAGTATTAGAACTCATGCATAAACGGCCAAGAGGTTATGAATTTTCTGCAATATCGATTTCTTAGGTACGATAAAGCAACCTTTCATTGTCTAGGCAGATGACATAATAACGATTCTGATGGAGGCTACGAGCCCCAAGAACTACTTAGAAAATTGTAAGAGCTTCAGAATTGCCTCAAATTATTATACTTGTAAGGCTTTAAAAATATGTCCTAATGTAGAACAATGCGGGTATTGCTAAACAAAGCAGAGTTTACAGATGTATGGTTCCCAGCAAATCCTCCACCAAGCTAAGTGTACAGGAGAGAACGATGGTGCAGCAGGATCGATCATTATGGCGTGATAAGCATTTTTACATTGACCTCATCTGTTAGTACTATCTGGAAGTTCGTGCACTATAGTAGTATTTGTTAATAGGTGGCCGATACAGGTTATCAAATTAAAATGAGAAGGAAGAAATTTTGGCCAATGTGGGTATAGCTGCTGAAAGTAACTAATAAAATATACATTGCTCACAATCATGCCAAAATCAAGTATTCAATCGGTGTGTTTTATCTGCATTACTTATAATAAAATTATTGCAGGGAAACATACATATTAAATAGACTCACCAATACACAACACAGAAAATGTCTCCTTTCTCGGATTGACAGGTTGAAAGTGAAACAGATGGTCAAACAGTAGTAAGTCACAGTACACAATGTACTTCTCTGAGCTCCGCTTGATATACCTTTGTCCTTCTGACAAGTATAACCTGATGTCAATCGGTGCTGGAAGTAAGGTTCTTTGTTGTCTGTGAGTAAATATGTTTGATACACATATATATGTTTGTAATTCTAGTTTTATGTTATTGTTCATGTGTTATAGTAATGTTGGGTAGAGATGACCACTTGACAGGACATCGGCATCATTCATGTCATTTATTGAAACATCCACTGCTAATTACTAGTTCTCTCAATTAGGCCATGATAGAACGCGACTGATAATTAGGATGCCATTGTGTACAGCTTATACAGAGAGTACAACAAAAATGAACTTATCCTTTAGTTTCTGGCTGACATGGACAAAGAAAGGAAGACTAATGTAGGTTTTCCCACAGGATTAAATAGACGAAGCGACGTGATGTTACGCAGTGGTGAACACAAGTCTGGTGAGGTCTTTGTATCACAGAAACACACTAGTTACCCCGTCACCCTAAGAGCTTGCTTTGTTCGTTCTTCTGGTACGTGATGTTGGTGACTTTTATAAAGAGCAAATTCCAGGAAAAATTACTTTTATGTTCGTAATTTTAGAGTTTATTTTTTTACATGATATTTTGGTATTTATAGACATGATATGAGAACAGCATGAAATAACTAGTTCCAAGGTTAATTGCAAGATTTATCTTTACAAAAATATGATTTATTGATTTAAAAAATGAAAATGAAATTCTATGCTATACAATATTTTTATTGCGACGACCTTTTCATTGTATGATTACTTGCATGCAAACTACGGTTACCAGCAGTGCCATTCATGGTGTGATGTCTTTGATTGACCTGTCACTAATGTTTTAATAATTTTTCAAATATTATAGTCATAAAATTACTCCAAGGAACAGTTAAATTACAAGTATTCTCAACATTAACGTAACTATCACGTCCAAACCGTTCCTATCATTTCTTTGGATATACCACTAAGCCTAGTATAACGCAAACCCTCACTTTGATGGTGGAATATATACACGACGTCTGATATAAGTGAGATATTACTTTTCTTTCAAATTATAACTCTGGGGGTTCGTAGCCTCCATCAGAATCGTTATTATACCAACTGCTTAAACGATGAAAGACATGCGCTTTATCTTGTCTAATCAATCGATATTGTAGAAAATTCATAATCTCTTGGCCTCTTACATGTAAGTTCTATTCCTTTGGATTAAAGTAGAAGCTTAATCGAATATTTTGCACTCAAAATACATAAGGGTTAATCATGGCATTTGAAAAAATCCATATTCTCAAACTATTTTGTAGTTATATAAACAATCGATTATGTATTTCCTCTCACAGAATTATATAAACGTACAATGTTAAAAAGGAGAGCTCAGACATATTGAAATAACTCTATGACAATAAATTCTTAGAAAGGGTTTAGAGTATTACACGAGCGAATAAATAAAAAACGTACAAATTAAAAACTGTTTTTCGTATTTACACTTAAATATAATCATCGAAATAAAATTTTATTAAATAATTGGTGATTTATGCATGACTCTAAAACAAACACATAACGAGCCTAGCGGCTAAATAAAAAATAGTTTTGAATAAATTAGATTTAGAAATTTATTGTAAAACCATAAGTAAAGCAGCGTTTTTAAAACATATTTAAATCATAGTAAAAAAACTATATTTTTGGATAATAAGTGAATAAATAAAGTGTTTACTTTGGGTAAAGTCTACTTCTTGAATGAGTAAAAGTGATGATTAGGTTAATAATACCTCGGTTTCATATTGCATATGTTTTCATCCTAAATTCAGACAATCTATAATACTCTTATCGTTGATAATGACTCTATAGAAAGTGATGCTGCGGAAAAGACACATAGAAAACCAATATTATTTTGTCACAACATTTATATGCCTTGGAATTTGGTACAACACAGACAAAGTGCTTTTCGGAAATCTTTAGAAAAGACATTGAACACTTCATGAAAGTCAATTTAATTTTAAAATTTTCAAGAGAACAGATATTAAAATGTGGATTCTGAAACAAATTATTTCAAACATATAGAAATGGTTTGAAAAAATTATAGTATAGTGAATACACAACTAAGTATAGTGAATTATAAGGTATGTCGTTGATTAAAGAATTGGAATGTTGTAGCTTATGACAGAGTTAGTGTAGTCTGGTATCGACATAGTTCTAGCAAATAAATAAAGCCCTGTAACCAACTGACGTTTAATTAGAGAGGACAGAATTTACAGCTTCTTTAGAACGTGTATTCTTGCCAATATCAGTTTGCAGACGTTGGATGAAATGTACAATTCATTCAGTTAATTACTAACTTTGCCATAGTAACATAGTATTGTACGTCTATCACTTGGGTAGTTTTAAAGGTACGATGTCAATGCTTTCTTCTTTTAATACACGTTCATTTGCCCATATATAATAAGCCTAAGAAGCTCACTGTTTAATAATAACAGTATAAAATTCCAAATGTTTTGAAAGCACAATGTTTGCCAATTAATTATTTGACACCTTAAGACTTACTAAAGATATTGAAATAATATTCTCTTACATAATTTACTTTATGAAGCTACGTATGAGAAGCAAATACATTCAGTTCAAGTAGCTATTAGGGAATAGACTGCATAGTTACAAGATTTTAGAAAACTATCATGTGAGAAATGAATTATTTATCAAGGTGGGAGAACCCCGCACCACGTGTGGTGTAGCATGCTTCGCTAAGGTTCAATGAAACATTTCTAGCAAATTCTATATCTCATTTATGTATTGGCATGTTGAAAGGCAGAGAATTTCACAACAACAAAACATTTTACATCTACCGGCAAACAAAGAAGAAATGCGTGATAGAAAACAAAATTTGAAAGACGTGTTTGGCGTTAAAACCTCATTCCATGTTTGGATATGTTGCATCATCAAACTTATTCTGATATACGTGGAAATCATTTAAATGCAAAACTCAAGTCTACAGATAAACTCTTTCTTGAGATATATTGCCATATGATACATTGATATTATTGTTATTTAAATAGGGCTTCTTTTTATTTCATAAAAATGGCTATACACCAAGTTACTATCAATGATACTGGATTTTTCTGGATAGTTAGGCTACATATGTGACATGTTAAAATATCTAGTGCGTATACTGAGTTGGTTTAAAATTTATTTATTCTGCCATTTTCTTGTTGCCACCATGGCTATCCATAAGATCTACGTCAAAAATTCGTTAAGACTCAGTGACATCACATAGAGTGCTGTGTGCTATAAAATATATACTATATTATATACTAAGTGTCTCTATATAATATTAAAAGTTCAAGTTTTATAGACAAATTTGTTTTTGAGATATAATGATGGAAAACAGACAGAAATGATAGGCCCACTAGTGACAGGCTTCGATAACACTCTAGTTATCGATTATTATCGATTGTTATCTTTATTGATTATTAAGACTTGTTAATAATCAATAAACAAGTCATATTTACGCCTAATGGGTCTATATTTAAGTTTAAATTATGGGTTTTAAAACATTACGACTTCAAAGTACAGGTTTATTTATTCTATTCAAGAGACAATTTAATATAATTTCAACAAAACCCATTTGTCATGATGTATTCTATACAAAAGGATTTATGTCATGCAATAATTAAAACACGTCAGAAAAGAAAATAAACTGTAAAATCTACGGTAAATGTGCTGTATAATGTTTCTTTAGTTTAAGTTTTGTGAAGAGTTCTGATATATATTATTGTATTAATACCAATATTCATATTCATACAATATTATACAGGTATATGATTAGGTTGCTTATTACGTAAATTTGCAGAGACTACCTACGCAGCTTTACACGAAGAGAATACCAGTTTATTTATTCACAAATGGAGCTATTCAGAGTACAAAGTTGTATCGTAATTTTACCCCTGTTGTGAAAACCACATAATGGATCATAATTCTGCTATGGTTGGAAATCTGAAGGACACTCCAAGGATGAGTTTTAACACATTGTTTTTAAATAATGTATACGTCCAGTAGGGCTATTCTGGCCCAAAAAGCTTTTAACTCAAGATTTTAGGTGTATTAAACCTGGCAACACAAGAGCTTTTCATGAGTTTCATTACTGTTATATAAAAAAAATGTTAACTACCCAAAAGCCTGAAGAATAAATAAAATTATGTATTATGGTAATCCCGTCTAATTAGTAAAATAGGGATACAGTCTATTGTATTAAGATCAATAATTTAAATATATTGTTATGGTTAGGTGTAAGAGAGGACTTAATAGTCCTAACCTCGCTAATTGAGTATGTACAACAGTAAAAAGTAAAAAAGTATGTTTTACGTTGTATTCAATAAAGACATTTTTCATTTCATTTCATTTATTGCAGTAGTAAGAATTTAATAGCACACAAGGTTTAAATATATGTGTGGGATTAAATATATTTATAGGAATAAATAATAAACACCAATATTCATTTTAGTATTTCCATGATATTTAAAAATACAACATTAAAATAAATATTTGAAACCTTAAATATGATAAATAGTTTCTCAAAACTAAAACAGAAGATATTGTTGTATTCAGGTTTGATAATTTACAAAAATATTTTGTAAACCTATTCTTTTACGGTTCTTTACCCCCTATTTAGTAAACACATAAGTTGTTTCTCTGTTTTCTTTAAAGATAAAATGCGTACTGTATTATATAATTGTAGTATATATGTGTTCTGTAGTATATAATTGCCCTTAAAACGAATCCCAGTTTTTATCCTTATCACTTAGCCGTCTTTGACCTCTGACGTAGGAAGAGTCCTCGTAAACATGTATAATACAATATAAATAAACCTTTTAACACTTTTTGTAAACTTTTATTTATGTTACTATGTACATTTCGAAATCTGTGATTTCATCTTCAGGCACAAAGGTTAAGTTAACTTGTACCATATTAGCCCCACAGATCGTATTCATTATATTCTTGAAAAACTAAATTAGAGCAGGTTTAAGTATTTACAAATAAAATCCCTCTCATTGTTAGTAAAATAATTAGAAAACATAATCATTCATATAAATATGTATAATTATATTCATACATGGTTCCAAGCTTATGCGTAGAAGGCTTTCAAAATAAAAATAAGTTAGGTTAGTTTTACTGTATCTACTTAAAGATTTTTCTCTCATAGAAGAAATTAAATTCTAGTTTAGCCATTCAAATTAACCACATAAAGCTCTAAAACTTATACCTCTAAAAAGTTTAGTATCAATAAAATTACTTTCAAAAAGGAAATTACCTTTTAATGTATCAAATGAGGTTCCTGCCACACTTTTTTCTGTTGTATAAGTTGGAACACAAATATTTTTCCATTGTATTAAAATATATCATTTCAACAACTTTTTCGATGGAATATATCGAAATATCAGACAAATAAATTTTGTAACAAAAGTAACTGTATTTACATAAAACAAGCAGAACTAAAACAATCGCGAGGAGCGTTACTACCCTATGAAGATGGATGAGATCTTACAACAGAGAGGGCCTGATTAATGATTTTTTTGTAAACAATAGTCTTCAGCTTAGTTGGCCAGTACACAACACGACAAAGGCAGCTTATCATTTATACGTTTGTCTCTTAAACAGCTCCTCATTAATTCCCATTAAAATGTATAATAATTAAGACAACAGTTCATTGTCTTTTTAATGAAACAAGCTGAAATATTATTATTATTTTATTTTCAAACGATTTGTATATAACTTATAACATTTATTTAATAAAGGAGAGTTTTTTGGGTTATCATATAAATAAGCGAAAGATTAGTGTTTTAAATTTTTTGCTATAAATTATTCAATAGTAGCAAACTATTTGTTAAAAAAAATATAATAATTTTTCACCTGAATTTTTAAATGCACATCACACAAATTATACTAAATTATAACAAGAGACAGACAAGTTTTTTAATGGTGCTCCAATCATTTTTATATAAGTAATAGCCATTTTATTACTGCCCTTATTCCAGTATCACTTTTAAATCAATATACTGTATGTCTTGGTCTTAGTGAAAGTCTTAGTCAAACAATGAAATATGAATCTTTGAATTAGTACATAGAAACCAAACAATCTACGAATATTTAATACGGGAATAAAAGGTGTTGGAACTCTAAAAGCAGGAAGTATTGTCTTATTGCATTTGTGAGATACTCTAAATTTACGTAAAAACTTAAGTGGAATTTTAGAAACTTTTGCATATAAAAAAAAAACAAAAATGGATACGTCCTACATTTTGAGAGTACATTTGTAACGTAGGTGACAATTACAAGCTGATATAAATTGTTAAAAACTTCCCAGCATTTGTTCTTTTACTTCCGAGGTTTTAGTAATTTTTAAAGTAGACGGATTTGTCGTACAGGAAACAACATTTTAGTACCCACCAATGAGATAGTAGGAATGCATATTCAAAATCTGTTAATATGTTGTATAGTTATGAAACTTAGCTGGCTATACCTAATAATTTGAAAATGTTTTCGAATTCTTTGCTCACGTCGTTCATGGTTACACTAAATAAATGTTTTGAAATACCAAAATTTCAATATTTAATCCCAGATTAGGACTAAACATTTTAACAAAAAAAGGAAGCTTTACTGAAAGGTTATATACTTTAATTTCACATATTCTGAACGTTAATAGTGTTTTAAATAAAGACTTTTACATGTTAATTTTATTGTGCATGACATCAGGAATAGTACCTTTTACCTTTAGAGAACGCCAGTTTATTACCCGTTAGAACTTTATACGAACAGCTTTAAATCTAATTTCAATATTAATGAACTATAAAGTTCATAATAATCTCAGTTCATGAAAAATTTAACCTTACGGAAAAAGCCATACTTAACTTGTTTTAAAATATTAAAATTATTTAAACACACAAAAAAACGGTCTTAAACAAGTAATAAACACTTGCGTATGAGTGTTTTAAAACCTAGGTCAGTAGTTTTATAAAGGCTTCAATAGCTTCAATTTTTTTCATGATTTACTAATACATTTCACATAAAATGAAAAAATTTACAGTACATAACGAAATAAGGTATCATTGTATTAGGTGAAGTTAAAAAGATCCGTCAACATAAAATTCAGGAAAACTATTGCATTTATATTCACTAAAGATTGACGCTCCTTATCGCAGATACGTTCAGAAGATGTTTTAAAATGGAAATGAAAAGAGATTTGTGAAGATGTAACTTTAAAACGTATGTCAAGAACTAAAGCTGATAAGTGTAAGACAGGAATGAAGTAGATGTAATTGTATCGTGAAATACCATTTTAATTTCATAAGAATCTGTTTTGCTTCTTTCATGATAAAGTGATCCTTTTATCGTCACCGCAGGTGCAGTTTTATGTAAGCGACTGTTTAACCTTGTCATTCACACGTATTTAGTTTTTCGATTTAGTTTAGTTGGTCTGTTCTCCAATTATTACTTAATTGCTCAAACTATTCCCCTTGCTTACCAAAAATACATTTTTCAATGAAAATTTATTGATAAAATAACAATCAAAACGTGGATTTATATCAATCCACAGCTAATTTAACATTTCTCTCGTTGGCAGATACGTCAAAGGACTCCTTCCAACTACTCAAACTAACACGGAAGTGGGGGTGAGATCT
The DNA here is from genome assembly GCF_021130785.1 of Homalodisca vitripennis. Lineage (NCBI taxonomy): Eukaryota > Metazoa > Arthropoda > Insecta > Hemiptera > Cicadellidae > Homalodisca > Homalodisca vitripennis. The sequence goes on along the minus strand of NW_025781663.1, from coordinate 64,807 downwards.
GTACGGAAGTTAGCTTGCTTTTGGGAATAACAGGACCACCCACATTGTTTTGTTGGGGCAAACTCTATTTACCGGAACGCTTCACTTCCGGATCTTCGTAGTTTCGTATTTTAAAGCACACGCCTCCCACGTCTGTTTGAATCTGAGAGCAATAATTGTTTTACCTTTAGCAAATTATTAGCTAAAGGCACTTAACATGAACCTCATCTTTATGCAACGAGATGGAATACAAGAGTTCTTTAACTTATAATATTAGTTAATTATAACACATTTTTTTATGTATTAAAAAACATAAATACGGAAAAATATATGTTCAATATCCAGCGCAACCACCTAAATCTTGAATTGTAGTCATGAACCTTAGAAACCTACGTTTTTACACAAAAAACCGACCAAGAACACTTGCCAATCTGGGGCATATGGCAAGACATCCAAATGATAGAGAACTCAATGTCATCTCGGTTTTATACATATCCAGTCATGTGGATTATTGACCTCAGAAGATAGACCCAAGATAGATCTCTAGGTTAAGAAACCAGATGAACTCCTCCGTTAGAGGTTAGGATTGTATTCATATGTATAACTGGGCAGGGATAATTTGTAAAGAATGAAGTTTTCCACAACAGCTATAATCTGAAGAGTGACTTGGAATATAGTAGTATCCAAATAACGAATTACTACATTGCAGCAATGCAGGTGTTTGTAAGGGATATTGGCATTGTTTTATAATATTTGCCTTTTAATTAACAAAACACCGATTGTTGTAATTTTACCAACTTTTCTGAGAATGGCAAAGCAATATTTAACTTATTTAAAATATGCCTTTTTAAATTGGTCATTAAATTATTAAAGTTGCACAAAACTAAAAACAGGTATAGCATTAGGATTACATATTTCCAAAGGAGGCTTCTTAAACCTGGAGGCAGAATTACATATTGAAATAAGATTTGCATGTCCAAACCTTAATTTTTCTTGGCGTTAACTGAGAGATTAAATTGGAATTAATATTAAAAGATTGTGCTTGGCTGAAGATAGTGACAAAAATGTTCTGATGAACGTCAACAACAAAACGTTGTCGACTCACTTGTAGAAAGAGGCGCAGCGTTCCCCAAGAGACTCCAATTTCGATCCTTATCCAAATAGAGAATGTGTCAGAGAAGTGAGATTTAAGATTCACTCGTCAAATGTGACAGATGATGTTGGTTTGTATGGTGGATGTTGTACTGTAAGTTATATCAAGCGTGATATTTTCCAATTAATTTAATAGAGCATTTAATTTTAACTGATGTTACAAACTCAGGTTTTCAAACATTATTAAACTATATTATTTTATTATTTTAATAGTTGATGATAATAAAAGAATGGCAACATCCACATCAGAACTATTTATACGTTCGAATGACACAACACGTCATGTAGAGTTCAAAATGAGTTCGTCATCATTTGGATTTTTCGCCTTATGTCCCAGAATTTTATGTGTTCCAAGTCGATATTTGTGTACAAAACGAATCGTTCATGACCACAATTACAGATTCAGGTGCTTACGTGGCATCTTTTAAATTAATAAAAGAAATATTGAACACTATTTACTAGAAGTTTATTTTTGCTAAGTAAAATTTATTAAAATGTTATTAATAACTAAAATCTAATAATACAGTAATTTTGTGTTCCTTTTTCTATTAAACAAGGATTTAATAAGTGAATAATTGTATTCTTGTCAACTGACAGTCTGCCTACGTAGCCATTGGTTTGTTGTACCTACAAAAATTTGATAGAGTTCAAAGATGAACTACGATAACTATAATAGTCGTTTTCTATCCCTAAAACCCAGAGGAGGATTTGAAAATATACATAAATCTATGCTGAACCATTTAAATACTAATGGTTAAAACCGCTAATTAAATGAAATTCGTATTAGTGTATCCATAATTTTGTATTTAATTTAGAATTAACTTAAAACTCGTGTTTAACAAAATGGTAACCGATCACAATTTTCATTTTTCAGTCAGGATTTGCAGGGGTATTATATTAGTTATTGTAATTGATACAACACATATCCTTACTATAGAGTTAAATAACTCAAAACGCATAAATAAATAACATTTTCAAATTATGTAATCTTGAACATTTAAATCTATGTTTCCAGATCTTCCCAACCACCTACGCTTACATGTATAAACAGATCTTATGGCCTGCTTCTTCATTCTCCACCAATAGAATATGTTACCCCTGTCTTTCTCTTCCAAATTCTACATTGACGAAAAACAAAATTTGATAAACAGTTTCAAACATTTTTTGAGACACCGTTTGGACAAACATATTTTCTGCATTTACAATGTGCGTAGCTTCACGCTGATCCATTAATATACAAGAATTGAAGTAACTTGATCGTGTTTAACTAAACAGTTTCAAGCGACGACCTCGTGACCTCAAAGGTCGCTGTTTCCTTGTCTGCGCATTAATGAAGCTCATTTGCATCCAAACAAGAGTTATCTTTGCTGAAAGTTTAGTCGAGCGTTAAGGTAACTGACCACTCCTTGGACTTCTCCTTAGTTGTTTAAGTTGTTTGTCACACCTTTAGTGTTAATACATTATCATCAATGGATAGTGAAAATAAATAAATAAGTAATACTTAAAAATGGTGTAAAAAATAAGTATTATATAAACAAGGATGATGTTATCCCTTACTGGCCGCTTATTCCCATATCAAAACCAACGTATATACTCGCATAAGTATAGACAAATTATTTAGACTTTGCACTACAATAATTATCTTGACAAGTATGAAAAATGAAAACGAAATGTGTTGGAGATGAAATATTTTAAAATGGTAAAGTTATCGTGTAACGGAATAGAAGTAAAAAGTTCATATCGCATAAGTATAGTTACCAGGTTTATTAATAAATAAAATATTTTATCTATACAACGGTATAACACACATTTAGTTGAATGCATAACAATTGTAATCTAAGATACTCTGTAAGGCTGACAGCAGCAATATTGACAACACCTTACACAGATATTCGACAACAACGAGACGCTGGGAGCTGTCACAGACAAATTGTACACAAACACGTACAGCGTGTTTGATCGCAGAATCGATATTGGTTGGCTGAAAAGAGTAAACTCAATAATTGAAAGTTAATACTAGTGTTTTAGCTTCAGTTTGCAACTGCATTACGAATATTATTCTAAATAACGATTTAAATACAACTCATTTCTTCTGTTATTAACAACTTTTAATGTTTTAATGGATGTATTTGTAGTTATTCGTTTGAACAATACTGACCTAATTTTGCTCCAGGTCAAAACTTCCGAGCGCCCCGAACCCTATATTATTCATTTGATTTGTTTGCTGATATGTTACAACAACAATATAGTATTTTAAATCAATTTTATTATAAATTGAAAACAACTTTCATGAACAAAATCATCTAAATTGTGAAAACAAATATACTATTGACGACAAGATTTTCATTTTATGAGCATCGTGCTCTTATATAAAAAGTACAACAATTAATAAGAAATAGTAGGCGGCACTGAACGAAATAAACTCAATTAGTTTGCGGAAATGGCGTCTTTTAATCCCAATATCCGATATGTTTCGGCGATATAATTATCATTTACACAAGCGGCCATTAGAATAACATAAATTTAGCTAAGTAATATGGTATGTGGAAAAGTTGTTTGATATTTTTAACCTTTGTTTGTACACTCTTGTTTTTTACCCCTAACAAAACTATCTTCTGACAGAAGAAAACTAAATTATCCAGAGATTATATAATAAAACCTAGTAACATGGATACTTGGGAATTATAAAATCCTCCAAAATCTCTGGTTAGCTGTAAAAAGCATCAGTTTGGTTTAAATGTATACTGTGGTATACTTAGATCGCTTGCTAAATCACATATTTTGCCGCCCCGTCTCAACGGAAATATGTATCTAGAATTTTTAGAACAACTTTGCCAGATTTATTGAATGAGAATTTATTTGCTACAAGAGAATACATGGTTTTTGCATGATGCTCAGATACATTTCAATAATATTGTGACTGATAACCTCAATGTCACACACCCTCTGAAATAGACTGGGGTGGAGGAACTGCAAATTGACCAGCTAGATCACTGGACTTCAACCCACTAGATTAGTTTTTATGGGGTCATCAGATATACAGTAATAACAATACCAATTATTTATTCCTGTAAACAATTTAAAAAATGTATTTCAAACGTCATTTATAACATGTTGGTTTAAATTGATGCTACTTTAGTTCATAGTTACGATCAATTACAAGCAGGGGTGTACGAAACAGAAACTTCGATGTAAAAGAATTTCTCCGACGGTGAAAGGAAAATGTGAAGCGTGAATTGCTAAAAGATGGTGCCACGTTAAGCAACATCAAATCTTAATGTAAATTGAATGTAAAAATATTCTTTATTGTTCACATATACTTTCTTTTATTTTAAAACAGCTGTTTAACTTCAATGACCAATAATAGAAAAATGTATCTTGGTTCTAATAATTCCAATAAGATAGTATAAACACTGGCCAACAAAAATGTATGTATTTATTTTTTTAGTAAATTTAAGCAAATATGGTATCGTTAGCTTTGTAAATACATTTAAAATAGGTATTTATTCTTGTAATATTTACGTAGGAATCACATTTTTTTAGATATTACAGTTTGAAACTTTTAAAATGACGCCATTTTGAAATGTTAAGCGATAATATGTATTTAAATTTATCAATGTCTATTTGACGAGCTTAATATAAATGAAATTGGGCCAACCTCTCGCGAAAACATTCTGTATATATATATATATATATATATATATATATATATATATATATATATAGTATATACATATATATATATATATATATATATATATTAAGGCCTATAATTTAGCTATATTTTATATTGTTTAAATTTCTTTAAGAAAATGTTATCCTTGCATAGACTATTTTTATTTCCACTTTATTTAATAGAAATTATATTTCAGGAACTCACCAAAATAAATAATAAGCTATTAGTTTTAATTGTGTAGGCAGAGTGTAATCAAGATTTAAGGAAAAACTAAACTATTCACATACATAAGATGCTTTTAATTGTTTTCGACAGACTGCATTTAATACACTCACTGCCATGTAAACGCTATGACATACAATAGCTGTTTAATTGATTTCATTTTTAACGATTAAATAAAATCTTGACACATCTTATAACTCCAGACGTTTTTACGGTATGGTGAACATCGCACATCGAGAAATTTTAGTTGTGCCATTATTTTATACTCTGTATGTTTATATAATATTATTTCTCATACATTACATTTCATCCATAAATAACTTATTTGAATTTCTCCACTCTTCCTAAACAAAGGTGTTTGAAGCAATAAGTAAGTAAATAATTAGAGCACTATAATATTAACTTAATTACGAGTAGTTAATCTATTAGCAGTGGTTTGAGTATACACTTGGATATTGTTGATATAAAATAGTATGTCAAAGAGTCCAATGAACACTAATAACTCAAATTTTTACAATTGTATCACATGAACAAAATAGCTCATAAGATTAAAAACAACAAAACATGCATTGTTGCATTGCATTTTCTATTAACAAAGAGTATTTTCATTAACAGTTACATTACATTAAAAAAGATTTCAAAACCAGAATTAACATTTTCAATAGAATTTAAGTTTTATGTTAATTCTATTGTTTTACTGGTAATAAGGGAACATGTCGTTGGTAAGGTTTCACCTCTCCCTTTATTCACTACAGAACTGAAATATTAATGAGTCACGCTTTGACCTCGTACAATACAGCGCGGAAAAATTCAAATTAATAATTCAAAGGCAATAAATCTGTAGAACCGACTACAATAGAGCCCTGGTACAGAGTGATGTGTGCTGTAGGGTAGGAACAATGTGCGACACGTTGAAGGTGACATGTAACATGTTTCTCTTGCATTTAAAATATAGATTTTTACAACTACCCAATTTTGTCATCCAGTTATGTGGTATTTGATATAAAAATTCAATACAAATAGTTAAATGCAGCACACAGAAGTTTATCAGCATGCCACAAGCTATTAAGCTCTCGACTACTATCACACAAAACCAAACTCCGTATATATAAAACCATTATAAGACCAGTTCTGTTATATGGCTCAGAAAACTGGGTGTTAAGTATAAAAACAGAAAAACGTTTGATAGTATTTGAGAACAAATTATTGAGAAAACTCTATGGGCCAACCCTTGAAGATGGAGAGTGGAGGATAAAACATAATGTAGAGTTGAGGCAACTATACTATATGGACCCAGACATAGTGGCCGAGGTGAGAAGTAGGAGAATGAGATGGGCTGGCCATTTACTAAGGAAGGAGAACAACTCCTTAGTCAAGAACGTCCTTGTAAACAATCCGGAGGGCAGAAGACCACCAGGAAGGCCCAAGTTGAAGTAGCGAGACCAGATCAGAAGAGACATAAGAAAACTGGGAAGAAGTGAAGAAGAGGCAATGGATAGAGAGATCTGGAGGCAGTGTGTTGGCGAGGCGAAGTACCACCTTGGGTACCAAGAGCCACGGTAGTAAGTAAGTAAGTAAGTTATGTGGTATAGTATTTACAGGACTAATTAATAGATACTGTTCAAAACGTACTGATGAAGTGCAATCGCAAACTGTACAATGTGTGCACTTTCATACAGAATAACAAGGAGGTAATCTAGTAGTTTGAGCTGTTTTTGAGACATTCTTAATGCGAATTAATACTGGTTAATTCCCTTGGATTTTATTGATATAAAACAGTAAGTCGATGAGTGAAAAAAATGTGGATTTCATTGAACACCGATGACCACGATAATATTTATAATGTTCAGGATTGTATATATAACGTTGGAAAGCTCCTAAGATTTAAATTAATAGGTATTGAACTATTTAAGACCATTGAGGTGGAGCTCTGAAATCTACAGCTATTGCTGAGTGTAATATGAAGGTGTCCTGTAAGATTTTTTAGACGTAATATGGCTATTTAACGTAAGTTTCATTTTATTCACTAATATGAGAACGTGAAAAAGATTCACCGAAATGTTATCTATTATGTTTGCGAGGTTGAAGCACACATTCAGAACATTAGTTTTTGCAATAATTTAGTATTACGACAATTTCTTTAACAAAGCCTCTGTCTGTTCTTACTCTTAGCTTGCATTCTCTGAAAGTACACATAACATTCAGTAAATCTGAAAAAGTACGCTGTATACACACACAAACCCCTCACTGTAATTCGAAACCCCTGTTTCCTATATGTCACACTATTTAAATCTTAATCCTATTAACTATAAAAGTTTAAATGATCAGTGTGTAAACTTATATCTCTACCCTTCATCACAGTATTAAAGGCACCTACATTCGATGTTGTCTCGGTGATTTTAACAAATGTACTTTGTATCTGTTTGAATTATTTAATGTTCTCTTCACATTGGATACGAAACAATACTTTTCTTGTTTCCTAGGACTGATGTATGGTACAATACCGTTATTAATCTTTATGTAAGAAACCTATCCCTCTGATATATAATTTTGTATGGAATTGTTACAGTATATTTTGGCCACTCTGAATGAGGGGGAACGGTCAGGGGTTTATTTCTATTGTCGGGTCAAGGGATTACTTGTAATCCAGGTAAACGGAGGGTTATGTCCCTTGCTTTAGGAAGTTACATAACTTCTGGGGGCTTAGGTTGCTCACGGGAATCGTCACCAGATCTCACGAGATCTGGTAGTTTGCCACCCATGCCATTAATCGGCGTAGGAGGAGTTAAAATAAGTATTATGGGTACCAGAACTTCCTATTAGTTCTTTCTTTCTGTTGTATTATCTGTGTTTCTGGTTTTTTCCATCAGTGTTGCTACATGTTGTTCATGTTCTTTTAATAACAAAAAATGTTTAAAATCTGCTTAAAATATTTCTGAATTTCCTAACGAGCAATAAATCAGCTTATAATAGTACTCAATGATTATTAATTACTCCATATCATTGTATATTACTGTAATATCAACAAGTCGTCTTCAATTAGAGACTTATGTATTAGTGTCTGTTCATATTCAAGCTTTCATTATAGTTTTTTAAGTCAATATTACACTTTTAAAACTCTTGCCTTACATATTTTACACTTTTTTTCCACAAATTTGGTTGACGGTTTAATCATACGTTGATCACATCACCCTTGCTAGACAGTAACGTTCTAGCTCACTCCTTGCAGTGAATCTTCAGGTCACGTAAACCCACCAATTGCGGCTTTCAGTCTCCGTACTATAAAATCCCTTTCGGAATACTCTTTAGGATACAAACGATGACTTCACTGCAATCGAGGATAGTCATTATCCACAATTTTAGTAGATCGCGGAACTCCCAAACTTTAAGGTGTGTGCGCGTTTTACACAGAGTGTAAGTTTTTCCCACTCAACAAAACATCGTATTATGTCTATTTAGGAATTTTCCATCTCTAAAAAGTTTCATCACCTGCCAGAGACTTGTACACTTTATTGGTGTACACTTAAAAAACTCGGAGAACCTCTCTGAACTTTCATTCTATATAAACTAAAGCCTTAGCCGTAGGTGGTTCCCTAGTCTTATTTATTAATACCGCCTGTTAAACTGTAGTTAAACTGTTATATGGTGACATGTTTTTATTTTGGGTTAGTTATATTTCTAATTCTGTACTCTATATTTGAATATTATATTCAATCCCAATCAAATTGTTAATAACATTAGCAAAAATAAACCTTGACCCAATAATGGAGTTGCTCTCCAATTTCAGAGGTGCAGAATACTAATATTTGAATCAAATATTACAAATTTAGATATAGATTAGTGATTATATTCTCTTTCTTAGAAGAATTACTGAGAAAAAGAAACCAATTTCGTTTTATATAGCCTATAATTATAATTTCTGCTATTTTCTGAAGAAAGGCACTTATTGCTGTAATCCCTTATACTGCAACTATATATTTAGATAGTTATTGACTTTAAATACTATGTTAAAATTAAAAAAGCTATCAGTTATTTTCTCCTAGAGGAATATTACTAACTAACTAATACTGTGCCTCTAGTCGCAACCGAGGACTGTGCCAGGGGATACTGTTAATTGTTTTAGTAACATCAATCGACACAGGACACTCGCCCACGCTATTGTACCGTTATTATAGCACATATTTTAAATTTATATGAAGCTAATACTTTATAAATTAAACAACTTTTCGGAAATACTTGGTTTATTCCGAAATTCAAGTTTACCAAAAAAATTAACAAAGTTTACAAACTTTTGATTCGATTTTCTTCAAAACTTCACACAATCGAACAAATCTAATTAAGAGTCTGATTAAAAATGAATTAAAATTAAAATGAAACTAAAAATTTATACTTCTCAAAAAATGGTTTAAATTAACAAAATAAAATAAAAGTTCTCTTCTCAAAATACTCAAAATCAATATAACACAAAACTTGATTTTAACTTTATGACCAAAATTTAATTCACAATACTTCAAAAAATGTAATTAATTCTCAGACTCTGAAAGATGGGAAACTTTAGAAATTTTAATTACAACAGTATAAAAAATCAAAGATATTAACTAAACGCTGGTACGGGACTTACTACTTTGAAGATTACGGAGGCTGATAGGGATTTAATACGCACTGAAGAAAAATTAAAAAACTTGAATTAAATTTACACGCGATAAAAAAAATGGAATTACTCTAAATCCCACACTATAGGGTTAGAGGAAGAGCTGCGATTCTCAACAGGACCTTGTCGTCGTGGCTTCAAGACTCGAACTGAATCCTCCAGCGAGCCGGGAGGAACGCATCACCCGATACGTCACTGACCGATCAGCTGATTGCCGGTCCAACTGAACAAACAAAGTCCCCGCACCGCGTCTAGTTAATAAGAGCCTACTTCCTACCGCGATTCAGCATAAATGAATTTGAACTATGGTACATATTTTCCCTAGCCCGAAGCTGCAATCACGGTAGGAACCTAAACCTTTAAACACTCATCCCGGACTAAGTACAATAATATCCCTCCACATGCACACTTTTAAATAACAATTCTTTTGTACTTATCACTACGTGGAGGCTGTGATGTGTAGTCCGAGGGGTGATGTGGTAGAAGGTGTCCGACGTCCAGTGTGGGTCCCCAGGTAGCCATCGCAGAGGGATGTGGTAGGTGAGCGGAGGCCGACAAGCGACCAAAAGGACAAGCGACAAAATTTTTCTATTGGAAAACACCAAGTACAAATCAGACTGCAGAATGGCGGTGGGGGCGTGGTTTACGCAACCTCCCCCCTCCAAAGTAATACAAGGAAAGAGTAGTATCAGGCGCACAGAGGTTGGCAAGAGAATTGGATGATCCTTCCCTCACAGCTGCTTAGGGAGAGGGCGATGAGAGAGGGCGATATGACGTAACAGTGTCTGAAAATGTCAGCGATGAACGTCTCAAGTATCAGGAGAGTAGAGAACAACAATAACATTGGGGCAGAGTGACCATCGCTATCCTGCATTGCTCCCTACGTTGAAGTCGTTGAGAGCCCACCGTACTCACGACGGTGTATTAGATAAGACAATGAAATTGCAGCCGCATTTTAGTTATCCCTATACACATAAGTTTGTTGTACTTCTTGATTACATATTACATCATATTTTTGCAGTTTAAAAACTGCATTTATCTATTACCAGCCCAATTCTTTTAGTAGCCTATAGACTGCTTTTCTAAAGAAGATTGGTTTTGTGTTTTAAATTTTAAGCTCTCTCCACTTTAACCAATTACTATACAAGAAAATAATGACAATAACAATATCTTATTCAAAAATTGTAAGAGACATCTCTTGGGATATTTAGGAGTATATTGTTTTAAAAATTCTAAATTAATGATATAGCAACGATATCAGATCAGTACCATAATTGGAAGTAAGAAAATCAATAATTACGTCATGTTACTGCCGTAAGAATTTGTCATCATTCAGCACAAGCGTATATTGCGTAATTCGGCAGCCGTGTATGTGTAATTAGCGGCGAACAGTGTTTCCAGATTTTACTTAAGAATATATATCAAGTACAATCATATGGCGGCTATGAATATTGTGCCTGTGTCAGGCCTGTCCGGGGGCTGTGATTACACCGCTCACCGCGTACAGGCGTAGGTTAACGGTTAAAATTTATTGTATTTTAAAGAATGTTCCGCCGCGCCGCCTTTCATGTCCTGTCAACCGCGTGCAGCTCCTGCGGCTCGTGCAGCACCTGCAGCTTCAAGATTCTAGTCCAAAATTATAAACTTTATTATTTATTCTCGTAGACAATTTGTATACTGCAATATGCTTCATATATTCATTTCTTAATCAAATATTATATTATAAGGTACGCGACACGTGGTTTGGTTTTAAAATGAAAAGAGCAAGGAAGGAAACCTATTGAGAAATGTATTTATTACTTCACTTTGTTTATTATCTATGTCTATTTAGATCTCTCCTTAAACATTTGATAGTGCCGAAGTGGTTTGAGACATAATAGCGTTACTATGTTCTATGTTGCTTTTTAGATTTTACTAGGGATATGTGTACTGCTATATAAAAATGGATAACTAAATGTGTAGGTAAGCGTTAATCTCGAGAAAGGTTGAAAACAATTTGGCTAATTATGGTTTTTTAATATTCGTTGCAGTCCGAGGATGGTTTACAACAATGAGAGGCTAAAAGAATTGCCCAACATATTGAAAGAATTCATGTAAAGAATTAAAATCTTTACGACACGAAATCTGAAGTGAAATGGCACTTGACCGTTATTATCATTTTCATATGAAATTTTACAATTAGGCTGAAACAACTGTTTACTTTTAAATAAAATGGAATATTGAAATATTAATTCTAGGTATTTTCTAGGAGGGAAAATAAAAGCTGTTTCACACCCACCTCTTGGATCACATTAGAATATTTTCCAGTAACCATCACAGGAGTGTCTGGTACGCGTTTAAATATTATATTGCCCATGGCGTCTCTGTTATTCAGCAGGAAATTTCGCGTGAAACCACGGGCAAAAAGAAAAGACGGAAAAATGCTGAGAGCATTACTACAAAGCACGCGAACCAAATCTACAATATAAAATATTTAAGAATAAAATTCTTATGAGGAGAAAAATTGCCCAGAAGTATCGATAAAACTAAAAATAATTCTTCTTAGCCAAACTGGTGATAGCTGACGGTTAAGAAACTTGTCAGTTTAATATTAAAGTCAAACGCGTCAGTAAGAAACAAATATGTGTTCTAGTCTACAACGATACTAGAGTTTATATTGCCCAAGTAAGACGTTCACAGGTATAAGACAAAAAATATGTCACTCATATAAGGAGTTTTATAATACTCGTAATTCCGATGGGCTTTATATAGCTTAGTTTGGTTTCACTCACATAACTATCTGTTTCAAACAATGATTAAGCTCCACTACATTTTTTGATTAGGCAACATGGCTGCCTGCCTATAGCAAAGCACATGTTTTAAAAATCAGATTTTTGTGTAATTTTGTTGATTGTAATAACAATAATATATTGTTGCTTCTCAATGGACAAACACCCCCCTCGGTTTCTTTATTCCTTGTGACTTGTTTTATATATTATTTCAAGACTATGAAGCCAATAAGACGCAGGAGAATAAATTTGCATCGAGGAATCAGAAATGCTTCAAATCCGGCAAATTGTCCGTCTTCGGAATGTCCAGCAATGTCAGAATGGAAATGAACTTGAAATGAATCGAACATCACAGAACTGTGTAGCGCGTCACTCTGATAACAACTCAGTTTGAATCGACCCGCTCCCAGATTCAATGTTTTCAATTGTATACAGTAAACTATCATTGCGTTTGTATTGGATCCCGAAATCGAAATTAATACCATTGATTCCGCCACCAGAGCCATTAAACTCATTTATTTCAGGCACTGAACAGATTCTATATATTTCTTAAAAACTATCCTAAAATGTAACCACTTCTACCTTACGACTGTATTTGGGACAATAATTGTAGTTCGCTATAATTTCATGCCAACTTTCAAGGTAACAACAGACAATATAGAAAACACACTTCTCATCAATAGCTAGGTTTATTACAATTTATTGTATTTGGAAGAGAAACAAATTATTTTTTTTAAGTTGACTACGAAATGACTACGACATTCCTGACGTATCGTAGAAATAAAGTGGTCAATGATCAATTCAACTGATATTTGTGTAATATCAGTTACTCATGCTTTATTAAAGTATAATGGTAATAAAGTATAAGATTATATATACTACCAATTACACGCACTTTTCAAAATCGAAGAAGGACGCCTTCTTTGTAAAAACATCTATGATAGTAGGCCTATATGATGGTGCCCTAACAGTTTTCAAGTATAAGTTGGTAAATATCCGTCACTTTTTATTTAAGTGACCATGGTTGACTGATGGATAGGAAACTAAGCACCAAAGATCTACTTCCATTTTCTGAAATGCGTTTGCCATGACCTGAGCAGTTGTGGTATATAGACTTGTCCTAAGAATTACAGGACACTCTGTATATAAAATTATTATTAATTACAGAGTGTTCCACAACCTCTACCAATATTTTCAGACATTATTCATGGACCAAAGGCAAAACAATCATATTCACATTTCTAAAACTCAATAATTACTCAAATAGCCACAATTTTGTTTTGTTTTTGTCCTTTTTACTTTACTATTTATATTTGATGGATTGTTTAGGTTAAAATTTTGTATATACCTTTATAACCGGAATAATTACATCAAAAATTTAAATTTCTTACAAGATTTATTTTCAAAATAGTGATTTCTAGAAAATCTTTAAGCGCAAATATCTTAAAAGCGATATATGGTAAAAAAGGTATCAATTATTACACAATTTAATTAAAAATCCAACGATACCAAGTTTTAAAAATTGGTTGCTGAACGTTGGTCATAATAACCTTAATTATTTCTGAATATAAGTTTTTTTTTATTAAGACGTCATAAAAACACTCTAATACATGTTGATTACCTAGACCAAAAATAAAAAATGTCTTTATAGTTATTATATTTCTATTTAATACTTTGTTTTTTAAATGGAAGACCTCAGACCTACTTCTGGTTTGTAAATTTATATGGAGTTTGTAGATATGCTATTGATGGTATGCGGTGGTAAACGTAGATGCTTAAATGTACCAGTAAAGATTGCTATTTGTTGCGTTGTTAAGTTTGTTCTAACCGAGGTTTGAAGATTTTGTTCTACTACCCTGAAAATAAAACATTAAAAGACAGTTTACTGTATACAAAATGAAATATTATGTATATTTGTATAGTATTTTTTTATTATTAATGAAGTAATATTTATGCTTCTATACATCTGTTGACTACCTAGTTAACAAATCAGTTATAAAAATTACAAGGAATTGAAAGTTAGAGTGTAACAACATTCATTACACTTTCCGATATAAATAGCCTTAAAATAAAAGTACAGCTAGGCTGAAGTGTAATTTTAAATTTTACCTTTTTATAGACGCTTTATTAAAGACTTCGCTGAGATTTCATTCTTCTTTTTACAATATTGTAAGAATGTCATCCTTAAGTTTGACACTTCCAGATACATGGGGTTAGAAGTGCACGTGTGACTAATGTAACACACAATAGTTAAAGATTCTTTAACTGCATACAAAAAGGCGATGATTTTCAGTTTTTGTCCATACATTATTACCGTGTTCTAGTTTATCTTTACTCTTTCCTAGTGTAAAAGTATCCGTTACCTAGAGAGTATAATATGCCACACCTTGGGCCAGTACACTCAAACATTGTTTGATTTCTTCTTATATTTTTTTCGAAAGTTCATCAAACAAATTCACTATACATAATAAGTTATGTATTATTATAGGAATAACAACTGGGAATAACATCGATATTATTACTCGGCCACTCGATACGGCCACATCAGTTCTGAACAGTAGGGTCGGTAGTGCACGGACGGGTTTCGTCAGCTTCGTCAAAATTATGTGTGGACCTACAGTCCTACAATCGATATTTGCAGGTTGATTTCACTCTGTATATTTCATATTTGGTAGACGGCCGATATATAACGAGCAACGATGTTAAGGCAAAAATAAGGAGTTTCAAGTTTGTATATGTTTACTAGCTGATACCCACCCCTTCGTACGGAATTTTTGTAGAATAACTGGTACGTCATAGACATCTCCTTGATGTCTTAAAAAAAATGGCATACTTCTGATGAAAAAATTATGGTCATTGGAAAATATTCTAAATTTAATTTAAATGCGACATTCCATGATTTTTTGAACTGATGTTCTAAAGTAATTACAAATCACGATCCCTCTTTTCGTATAGTACTGTAGGTAATTAAAGACTCATTATCCACATTTGAAAATAGATTTACTCACAAAAGGAGCAACAAAACGTATATGTGAGAATATTTTACATGTAATAGTTGATATCACTTAATATGAAAGTCCCAATATGAATTCTATTATTCATTCTCGTAATATGACACTAATTATCATCGATACCGTTAGAAAAAGTAATATAATCGAGGGTATAATCCTTTACCAGAGGGATATATCTACTAGAGGTAAGATGGACAGAAGTCGACCAAACATTTTTTTACATTAACTAGTTATGAAGAAACCTTGCGGATTAATATACTTCATCCTTAGCTACCAATGCCTCATCCATAAGTTTTTTATCACTGTGTTAAGTTCATAAACTAATAATGTATCTTCAAGTTGTAGCCTCATGTGAAATATACCTTTCTTCCGACTCAGCTGGAAGGGATATTGTGTATTTGATGTTTCTATATATTCCTTTAATTATGAAAAATAGTTAGGCATGATTCTATAGAGGAGCTTCAAAAGCCACGTTTCTCGATCCGAGATTTATGAAAACTTCTTTTGGATTGAAAGAAAATGCTGATAGGGCAGAGAAACTAATCATGGAAGAGTTGGAATTTAATATAAAAAATAAATCAGACTCTGTTCCTTCGTCAGAGGAAATTATCGAAGAAGTTCAGGAGACAGAAGAAACTGGTTCAGAGCAGGCTACGCAAGCAAAAACAAAACTTGCAATCAGACAAAATCTATGGAAATGGGTCGATTCGAGGATAGAAGAAAAGAAGAAAAATCAAGTATCATCTTCCATCGCAAGTACTGCTCTAATAGTGCGGCATTACTTAGAACTTCCTCAACCAAAACGTTGGGAAAATCCTCTACCCTTTTGCCGTAAACACAAAGATGTACTGGCTGAAATATACAATCTCCAAAAAAATTATTTGTGTTTGCCCGCCACTTCTGTTCCGTCAGAAAGACTGTTCTCAATTGCGGGACAAGTAGTAAATGATCGGAGAAACCGATTAAAGCAAAAAAAAACATTAACAACATATTATTTTTACATTCAAACTTGGAGTGAACTTTCCATTTGTGTGTTTTCACATTAATTTAACTTATTTTGTGCTGGTTTTTAAACCTAAACTTTAGTTTTCTTTGTTGCTTTCCTAAGGAGTATTAACAGAAAAATGTATGTGTTTTTATTACTTTTAATCAATACTACTGTTTCATATTCTTGTTTGTTAAAATATTTTAATATTTACTGAATTTATGCCTTTATTATTAATTTCCTTTAAAATGTAAGAATAAAATTGTGTGTAATAATCCTGAAGTTGTTCTAACATTTGTTTACCCCGTTAACATTATTACTTAACAGTAAAATAAGTAATAAATAAAACATATCTGGTCAAATAAACAATTCCAACATTTTACTAACGAATAAAATACATGAATATTAATTTACTAATAATTTCAATATTTCATGAATTGGCAATTATTATTATCTTAAGTGCAATGCTATATAAGGTTAATTTTTAAATAACAAATACGTAATTTTCTATATCTAAAACAACAAAATTAATACAATGTTTTAATTTAATGATAATATTTTTCTTACTCATCAATCATAAGTGTTATTTATTCGTTCAGCTCACATTTACAAACAGCTGAATGAATAAACAGGTCCCATACTTCCCCCAAAGAAAGAATAATAATTTGAGCGAATAAAACTAAACGCAAACGGCCGCAACCCGTAACAGTTTATTCAAAACATTTATTCACCCAAATTATTCGAATAATTTTAAAATAATCGATTAATTGTATGGCAAAAAACTATCAAATAACGAATAACTTTTTTATTCGAATAACCCATCACTAGTTGTGAGTCATTGTTAGACTGGACACGTGTGGCAGGTGGGCCGAGATAGCGAGCTTCCTGCGCTGAAATGGTCCCGACAGTTTTACGACGTGGGCCTACTACAGTCCTTACCCTTATACGTGGCCCTTGCGCGGTTCGCCCGGCCAGCTGACGAAATTAAGTAAACCCTTCCCAATGTGTGAACCATCCCTCGGAAGAGATAGGCGAGTTGCAGTAGCGTAGCCAGAAATTTCGTTCGGGGGGTCCGAAACCGGGGGACGTTTTTGTGTGTTATTTGCCAATGAATTCACTGGTAAAAGGTAAATACAAAAAATATGGAACTTTAGTAACTACGCCTTATAGAAAGTGGAAAGATGTAATAGACAAATTAAACTCTCACAGCAACTCTAGTACCACAAATTCTATTGTATAGCTACAGAAACTTTACGAAGTTAGATTCTGGTCGAGTAGAACGTACCAAAGTGATGTTGGATTTACTGGACAAGAAAGAAAAAGTACAAAACAGAGCAACAAAAGTCACTTTCGGTCGGAAATAAAATACACCTGAAAAACTCTAATGATTAGAACTTTACCTACTTCGGACTTCAGTTATTGAGATAAACATGGTATTTTTGGTTGAGTTAGGACGACGATTTTTTTGTTATCATTAAACTGAACACTACTACCTATACAATTATCGAGAAAAAAAATCACTTCCGGTCGGTAAATACTGAAGAAAAGCTCTACAGATTCCAGTTTTGACGATTTTAGATTTTACTCGTTGAGTGGTTGAGGTAAAAGTGGTACTTATAATTATGTTAGGACATTGGTATTAGGTTTCAATTCAATGCCGACTAATAAATATATAATTATCGAGAAAAAAAAACCAAAAATAATCACTTCCGATCGGAATATACTAAGGAAAATTAAATAATACCCCCAGTCAGTGAAATCCAAAGTAGTCGGAACTTCTTATCAGTAGTGTGTTTCCGGTGTATTATCCGACCGGAAGTTATTTTTTCAACTTTTCTTCCATACTTATATAGGTATTAGTCGGCGTTCAATTGATAACCTAAAATCAATGTTCTAACATAGGTTGTCCCTGCCTCTTGTCCCGTATTGATGGACGTCCCTGCCCCGGACCAACTCGCACTTACATCGGCAGTACAGGGCTGTGGTAGAACCTAAACATAACGTAGCTGTGGTAGAAAGGGTGTATTCAATTTGAATGATAAATAACTACAGTTCACTTTCCTTTAATTGCAGCATCTGTTATCTCAGACTTGACTCCTAGTATCTCGTTCATCTGAAGAGATCCAAAGAAATTCTAAATTCAAATGGAACAAACTCTTTCTATCATGCTTAGAGACCACGTCAAAACATCGTGGTGCACTAAGCTGTGCATATGATGAGATAATGAGAACACCACTTCTTCTATTTATAGGTGTCTCTGATGTCGAAAAGGTTTTAAAGCTTCGTTTTGAGCTTCGTAGTTGCCGACTTTCTTTGGATCTCATTCCAGGAGTGAAGTCTGAGACAGCGTCAAATACTTCACACTGCAATAAAAGTAATGTGAATTTGAGCTAAATTCAACATTCAAATATTATAAGTGCTTCGACAAAGTAGGCTACGGCCGAAGGTAACAGATAGTTGATTTATAAATAAATTCAAGTTTAATGAGGACAAATCCAAATCTGTATTCACATGCAGAACATATAATATCATACAGTATTTTATAAATCTAAAAATAATAACTGATAACCGATTATGTAAGGGTTTTCAACAAAAATAATTACGCCTTTAATTATTAACGTGAACTCTAAATTTTTTGTACGTCGTTCTTCAAAAGACACACACAAAATGCAGAATAAGAATAAGGAATAATGATAAGTTAACGTGAAGAAAGCTTATATTTTAAACAGAAAACTTTTTTGGTTATCACAATCCTCAATAACAATCAAAATATTTTTCTTTTACTCGAATACATGTGTGAATACAACCCAATCAGTAAACAATTTTCCAAAGTGTTATAGGTGTATACTTTTATGTGGTAGAAGTTTGAAATAATATGTTTAGCTTGTAATAGAGGTCGTCTAGACCCAGCTCCGTCAGGGATCTTCTTTAGAAAAACAAATTATAGTAAACAATTTATGGCATGGCTGTCGTCTTCTAGTTTTTAAAATGCTTTAAAAATCCTAAATTTGTCTTGAAAGTAGTGAAATAATTTTCACTTTTGATTCTACCAAAGGTATCGGTATTCGGTAGGGAAAAGCAGTGTTAAACCACATGCTACCACGAGATGGGCTACTCATTAAGTATTTTTATTCCGACCTTCAAAATCTTGAACCTCAAATGGGTTTCAAGCTACTAAAAAATTCTACAAAATAATTTAAATTATAATTTTGGTGTGTATATATATATATATTGATTAAGAACTTCCAAAACGGATTGGGTTGTTGGAAAACAAGTGCGCAAAATATTAAGGACTATTTAGGAGCTGGGTATATCGAGTCATCAGCCGATATGGTCGAGAAACAAAACATAGGTTGGGACCGGAAGATGAGTTGATTGGAATGCGGAAGAGTAGTGGTGGGAGCGATTTGTCTGATGGCGAAGTAATTGATAGTAATCATGAAACTGGAAGTGAGTTCGGATTATCAAACGATTCAGATAATAATAATGAAGACGAAAATTTAGAGGAAGGGGAAGTACAAGTACGTAATTCAGAAACGTATTTCTATGGAAAAATAGGTATAAGTGAGCTAAGAATCCCCCTGCACCAAGTCGTACCCGCAGAGAAAATATTCTGCACATACCTCAAATTGTAGGACCTGCGAAAACTAATAGACCCCAATTGCCGATAGATGCTTGGTCTCTTTATTTACAGAAGACATTGTTTGTAATGTTCTAGAACATACAAACCAAAAAATTACAAATTTAAGCTTTAGATATAAGGGTTTACCATCTTTCGCAGGCCACGTGGATATGAATGAATTGAAAGCCTTTCTTGGTCTTCTCATTTTATCTGGAGTTTTCAAATCTGGCCACGAGAATGCCTCATCTCTGTTTGCCTCTGATGGTACAGGTAGGGACATATTTCGTGCAATAATGTCTCTCAAAAGATTTTTGTTCCTACTAATATCTCAACGTTTTGATGATGGAACAACCAGAGATGACCGAAAGGCAGCTGAAGATAAATTAGCTCCAATTTCTGGAATATATAATTCTTTTATGTCAAACTGTACTCAAAACTATGCTTGTGGAGAATACAGCACAGTAGATGAGCATATGATTCCGTTTGGAGGGAAGTTTAAATATAGGATGTACCTCAAGAACAAACCCAAAAAATATGGCCTAAAAGTCATGTGTCTCGCAAAGGCTAATTGATTGACTCCTTTGTGTACTGTGGGAAAGATAATGCTCCAAATCCTAGAAAGCTTTCTGCACCTACAAGAAATGTTTTAACATTGGTGTCTTCAATACAAAACACAAACAGAAATGTTACAGGAGATAACTGGTTCTCATCAGTAGAACTAGTTGAGGAACTTCGAGCGATTGGTCTAACTTATGTCGGAACCATGAGACGAAATAAGCGAGAAATCCCACCTGAGTTTTTGCCAGACAAAAACAGACCTGTTTCTTCTGCAGTAGCTGACATAGAGATGGTTGAAACTGAACCTAAAAAGAAAGAATCAGCCAAACGAAAGCGCTATGAACTCTGCCCGAGGAAAAATTATAAAAAAATTAAATTGTAAACACTGCGATAAAACAGTGTGTAAAGAGCATTCTTAGTTTGTAATTATCTGCAACAACTGTTGTGACGAGTAAGTAAACTTAGTTGTAATTACAAGTAAAATATAAATACAAAACATAAGCATTTTTGAAATTTAGCTACATGAAATATGACTTCAAACATTAACGTTGGTTTAATTAAATTAAGAGATAACAGCTATTTTCTTGTTTCATGTAGTTTCCCGAGATCTATTCAATAGAGAAAAAGTAATAAAATGAAGAATTTAAACAATACTTTTGCTGGGTTAGCCCGTTTTTCAGATAGCTACCAAAACCAGAGGATTTTTGTGTTCGTTTTAAAAAACCTTAAAAATAATATAAGTATACATTTATTTTTCTGCAATTGTCGTCTTGGTATACAACTAACAATATATTAATTAAAAGAAACTAATTTTGGTACTAATATGATCTTACAAAATCTTTTTATACCAGTTCTTGTATTGGGGTCTTGAAAGACCCCACTGTACCAGTTGTGTTCCACGAAATGCACTGTAACAGTCAAGGGTTAACTGATTGTGCAGACTTAGTCTGTACTTAAATTAATCGTTGATTCTGATCGGTTATTTTAAATTAGTCTTTAGATTAGTTTTTCTACCGAATAATTTTCTGCAAGTTAACTGGTTGTGCAGACAGTCTATACTTGAATTGCTCGTTTATTATAATAAGTTATTTTTATTACTGAAATATCGTTCTTTAGCGATTAACTTTCGGTTAACTTTGGTGATTCATAATTAAAATAAATTATAATTTTGCAATTTGAACGGTAATTATCTTGAAGTGTTATAAATGATATATGATAATATAACATTTTAAAATGTTATGACTATAACGTATGCACAAAAAAAGTAATAATACAATTACAGAATTTCGTTTTCAATTACGGTTCTGCCAGTGCGGGTTTGCTTGGAATTTTTTGATTGTATATTCAGGTCCGAACTCAGACCGGGTTTTCGTACAATTTCTTCCGGAGCCAGTCACACATCTATATGAAGGGACTGTGTCTGGTGGGGGGACACGACGGGGCCCGACCGAATATCTTTACCAGGGCTCGCCAAAGCTAAGTACGGCCGTGAGTAAATTGGCCGCGCCGCGTGCCTGTCTCAACAGGAATGGTTCATTCCCCCACCACCCCATCCCTAAAATGTGGATTGAATTTAAAAGGTAATCGGTTATTCATTCGACTAAAATAACTGATTAACGACAAAAATAACTGACTGGTTAGTCGGTTATAAAATCCATTCGGTTATCCCATCACTAGTAGAAGGGATGGTTGTTAATAGCAAGGATCGGACGATGTATTTCTGGTGTAAGATATTCCCAGTGGCATAGTGGACAGTCTATATAAATATACTATATATATAGGGTGGATGTGCAGCTGGGCGGATGTGCAGTGTCGCCTATGTTCTAATTTTATGTGAAACGGATATTTAATTATCTAGTGCAAGAAAGCCACACATATTATAAAGTCACAGTTTTCAATAAAATAATCCGTCTTCATAACAGTTTCACAACCTATTCTGTTATTAGGGCCTCTCCTTAACAGATTAAAGAAAATTACGTTGTGTACTTATAAAATTCAAATTGGCTCTCGGCATCAAGACTATACATAATGGTTAAGTTAAATGACGGATAGTGGCCTAACTTACCTCCTAATATATATTTTGCTAAAACTCTTATTAACAGCTTAGAAAAATTTAATATTCATAGCCCAATTCGCTATCAAAATATCACAAATATCTCAAACAACAAAGCCGTGTCGTCGGCATAAAAGAACGACCGGTTCCCGACAAAATTGACTTTATCTAGGTTATTCACAAAAGTGAGAAACAGGAGATGACCCCACATACTTCCCTGCAAAACCCCATAATCAGTTTTTATTTTAGAACTATTCTGGTAAAATATCCTAACTGGATAGCGATCAGTTAGGTGCTTTGCAACCATTTCAGAGCCGTCTTTTTTAATTTTTAATCAATGAAGCTGTAACATTATCAATGTCAGGAGGCAAGCCGTCCTTCATACCCGTAACAACACGGCCTCAGGGAAATTTTGTTTCCTTTTTAATTTATTTTAATACGTCTTTGCCGGATGTAATTGTACTGACAGAAGTTTGATACACGATTGTGAAATAAATTTGTTTAAATTAGTGGGTATAACCAGTATTCAAACTGTAATGACAGCTACAGATCAGGTGGAGTGATTGTTTATGTGAGTGAGCGATATGAGACCAGACGATCAGGCGTTAATATGAAATCAGCCGACGCGCTCAAAGTCACTGTTGACATTGAGTCTGTTGGGCTTTCTGTTGCGATCGTAGCGGTTTAAAAGGCTGCATTCGCATTACATTGCGTCTTTCTTGAACGAATAAAAATAATATCTTATTGTCTGAATCCAAAGATCGGAATTTAGTTGTTACCGGGGATATGAATTTATGCTATGGTCACGCTCGTCGACAAGTATTTAGCGATTACGTCAAGTAATGGCCTTGAGCAACTGATTGACTCACCCACAGAGGAAATAACTGTTTATATCATATATCTTTAGAACTAGAGATCAATGTAGCTTTTAATGGCATGTTTTAACTTCTTTCAGACAAGACCATAATGCGGTAGTTTGTAATATGTTATATCCTAATATGTCACTTTGTCTTCTGAGTTTAAAAATAAATTAGAGGCGGCCACACACTGGGAAATATAAGCGTTCACTCAATTAGGTTACTAATGTTAAACCATGTAACTATGCCTTTTACTAAAATTATAAATTTACAAAAGTATGTATACATATATAGATCCTAGGTTCTATAACACATTATCTTTCGCCGTGTCTTCCTCGAAAACATTGGGCACGCCCATACGCAAGCTGACATGCTGGGGGTTTTTACAATTGTTGACATAGAGCAACTCATATATTAGAAACTTTGTTTGACTGTTAATAAATGTATTTGCTGAATCTTTTGTTTAATTTATATGTACTTGGTTACATATTAACAATGCACTTTACGTTAACTTACAAAAAACTGACATTTGAAATATTGAGTCTCTAAATAAACCGTCATTTTAATATTGAATAACGAAAGAAAAGAGGTATTGTATTTGTTTCACTGGTATTTTTGTGCATTCTAAGAATCGAATGGTTTCTACTTATGTTTTATGTACTTTCAATAACACCTTCTTATAACTATTGGTCACTTGATTTCTTAAATGGAACGTAAAATTATCATAGTGCAATTCTACAAAGAGACGAAATGATTCATAAATCTTTGTCCTTTATTTTTACAATATTATTTTTACAGAACATAGCACGCTGTATAAAATGTAGGTAGACTTCAATGTTACCAATATATAATAAAAAAGAAGTATCTTTCTTAGATAAGAAAATAAACAAAGAACGGAAGAAATCTTGTTCATACGTCTAGAAACGTTTATTCTTGAACCGGTCTAGCCCTGTAGAGGCAACTACAAACATTGCTAAAACTAGTACAGTTTCCTGCTCTCCTGATACTCCAATCCGATCAATCCAATCGCGATAGCTGGATACTTTTATTTATTAATGTGAGTAATTAATTTTTTTCAATATCTAGAAGTTTTATATCATAATAACACTGGAAATGACACAGTAACACGTCTAAATAGTCTTTCGATGGAGCAAACACTAGTAGTAAATAAACTTTTTCTGAAGTAAATAAACTCGATTGGTTGTTTACCTTCACAACCATTGTTTTCAAATTAAAGGGATAGGGCGTAAAGTATTTGTTCTGCTAGCTAGACGCTTGCCACTGCTCAAACTAGCACACAACATGCGTACAATTGAATCGCAATATGGCATAGTAATTAAACAAGAAGAATTAAAGAACCGTCAAAAAGCAGAAGGTTTGAATGTTACAAACTTTCATACAGCCTAAGTACGTATTTTATAGAAGCCGAATAATAAACGTAAAATTAGCGCTGAGTGAAACCAAAAAAACTAGATTTTTCATTAAGCAAAAAATATATGAGTCAACCAACAATCAGTTTTATTAAGTCAAATATCCATTTTTGACTACTTCATGCAATTAAATTAGTTCGATTTTTGTATAATCTTTTTATTATAAACATTGCCATAGGAACTATAACATTAATACGAATCACCTTTATCACGTTCAGAAATAAATATATCGGCGCAGGTTTATTTAATATATGTTTGTTTAAAACAGTGCGGCTCATTCAAACTGCCCGCCTCAATAGATCGCCAGTTATTTGTGATGGAATCGGTGATCGCCAAGGTTCTGCTACCTGAACCTCTATCCGTCTCTGCGCGCCTGATACTCAGTTACAGTGAAACATTGAAACGCTGCCTTATCTTGGCTCAATTTCTATTGGTTAGTTGTGACTTAGATATTCGTGAGGCGAATCACATTTAAAGTAATAAATAAGTGTACTATTGTACAAAGTTGTATGCAACTCTTCTGGTGTGTTTGTGTTAAATATAGTTAATACACGTTAGTACTTTTATTAGCCAAATTGGAAATAATGACCTAAATTCCAATACCTGTGGCTCTGATATGGTTCTTATATTATTATAATGATAATTACGTGTGACTCAATATAATAGCTTCCGCTAAACTGAGAACAGAAGTCGAGAGTCCAGTGTCAGTGTCGCGCCAGTTCCTCTCATTTGCAAAAACAAGTACAGTAAAGATGTCTTATTCTACCAGGGGGAGGGCTAAGAAGCCCTCTCTAACACTTAACCTGGGGACCAACGGCTTAAAGGTGACTTACGAACCACCACCAATTGTCGGGCAGGCGGGCTGCTTGCAAGGACTGGATCTCTCAGCGGTCACCCATCCAAGCAGCAGCCACGCTCGACGTTGCTTGATCCAGTTATCTTGGGATAACCGTTGTACCCGCTACACAGCGCCATTGACAGTAGTTTGGATACACGATTGTGAAATAAGTTTGTTTTAATTAGTGGGTATAACCAGTATTCAAACTGCAATGATAGCTTGAATACTTATTTGTAGTCGCTTATAAACGGTGCAAAATGACTTCCTATCAAAAACGTTTAAAATATATATTAAAATTGTACTTTAATCCAAAACTTTGTCGTAGGAAGTATTTTTTTACCTGCCCAATAATAAAAAAGTTCCTAGCTTACTCCTTTTTTATGTTTTTAAACGGTGTTCAAAATAAGTTAGATTATAAGTTTTAATTCAATAAATTAAATTACAATAAATATATAATTGTTAAAAATCCACCCAGTTAGAAGCACCAACTTATTCAGTTAATGACTATAGAAATTAGAAATGTTATGTTCAGAAATAAATATATCGGCGCAGGTTTATTTAATATATGTTTCTTTAAAACACTGCGGCTCATTCAAACTGCCCGCCTCAATAGATCGCCAGTTATTTGTGCTGGAATCGGTGATCGCCAAGGTTCTGCTACCTGAACCTCTATCCATCTCTGCGCGCCTGATACTCAGTTACAGTGAAACATTGAAACGCTGTCTTATCTTGGCTCAATTTCTATTGGTTAGTTGTGACTTAGATATTCGTGAGGCGAATCTCATTTAAAGTAATAAATAAGTGTACTATTGTTCAAAGTTGTATGCAACTCTTCTGATGTGTTTGTGTTAAATATAGTTAATACACGTTAGTACTTTTACTAGCGAAATTGGAAATAATGACCTAAATTCCAATACTTGTGGCTCCCATTGTTCGTATATTATTATAATGATAATTACGTGTGACTCAATATAATAGCTTCCGCCAAACTGAGAACAGAAGTCGAGAGTCCAGTGTCAGTGTCGCGCCAATTCCCCTCATTTGTAAAAACAAGTACAGTAAAGATGTCTTATTCTACCAGGGGGAGGGCTAAGAAGCCCTCTCTAACACTTAACCTGGGGACCAACGGCTTAAAGGTGACTTACGAACCACCACCAATTGTCGGGCAGGCGGGCTGCTTGCAAGGACTGGATCTCTCAGCGGTCACCCATCCAAGCAGCAGCCACGCTCGACGTTGCTTGATCCAGTTATCTTGGGATAACCGTTGTACCCGCTACACAGCGCCATTGACAGTAGTTTGGATACACGATTGTGAAATAAGTTTGTTTTAATTAGTGGGTATAACCAGTATTCAAACTGCAATGATAGCTTGAATACTTATTTGTAGTCGCTTATAAACGGTGCAAAATGACTTCCTATCAAAAACGTTTTAAAATATATATTAAAATTGTACTTTAATCCAAAACTTTGTCGTAGGAAGTATTTTTTTACCTGCCCAATAATAAAAAAGTTCCTAGCTTACTCCTTTTTTATGTTTTTAACGGTGTTCAAAATAAGTTAGATTATAAGTTTTAATTCAATAAATTAAATTACAATAAATATATAATTGTTAAAAATCCACCCAGTTAGAAGCACCAACTTATTCAGTTAATGACTATAGAAATTAGAAATGTTATGTTCAGAAATAAATATATCGGCGCAGGTTTATTTAATATATTATGTTTCTTTAAAACACTGCGGCTCATTCAAACTGCCCGCCTCAATAGATCGCCAGTTATTTGTGCTGGAATCGGTGATCGCCAAGGTTCTGCTACCTGAACCTCTATCCATCTCTGCGCGCCTGATACTCAGTTACAGTGAAACATTGAAACGCTGTCTTATCTTGGCTCAATTTCTATTGGTTAGTTGTGACTTAGATATTCGTGAGGCGAATCTCATTTAAAGTAATAAATAAGTGTACTATTGTTCAAAGTTGTATGCAACTCTTCTGATGTGTTTGTGTTAAATATAGTTAATACACGTTAGTACTTTTACTAGCGAAATTGGAAATAATGACCTAAATTCCAATACTTGTGGCTCCCATTGTTCGTATATTATTATAATGATAATTACGTGTGACTCAATATAATAGCTTCCGCCAAACTGAGAACAGAAGTCGAGAGTCCAGTGTCAGTGTCGCGCCAATTCCCCTCATTTGTAAAAACAAGTACAGTAAAGATGTCTTATTCTACCAGGGGGAGGGCTAAGAAGCCCTCTCTAACACTTAACCTGGGGACCAACGGCTTAAAGGTGACTTACGAACCACCACCAATTGTCGGGCAGGCGGGCTGCTTGCAAGGACTGGATCTCTCAGCGGTCACCCATCCAAGCAGCAGCCACGCTCGACGTTGCTTGATCCAGTTATCTTGGGATAACCGTTGTACCCGCTACACAGCGCCATTGACAGTAGTTTGGATACACGATTGTGAAATAAGTTTGTTTTAATTAGTGGGTATAACCAGTATTCAAACTGCAATGATAGCTTGAATACTTATTTGTAGTCGCTTATAAACGGTGCAAAATGACTTCCTATCAAAAACGTTTAAAATATATATTAAAATTGTACTTTAATCCAAAACTTTGTCGTAGGAAGTATTTTTTTTACCTGCCCAATAATAAAAAAGTTCCTAGCTTACTCCTTTTTTATGTTTTTAACGGTGTTCAAAATAAGTTAGATTATAAGTTTTAATTCAATAAATTAAATTACAATAAATATATAATTGTTAAAAATCCACCCAGTTAGAAGCACCAACTTATTCAGTTAATGACTATAGAAATTAGAAATGTTATGTTCAGAAATAAATATATCGGCGCAGGTTTATTTAATATATTATGTTTCTTTAAAACACTGCGGCTCATTCAAACTGCCCGCCTCAATAGATCGCCAGTTATTTGTGCTGGAATCGGTGATCGCCAAGGTTCTGCTACCTGAACCTCTATCCATCTCTGCGCGCCTGATACTCAGTTACAGTGAAACATTGAAACGCTGTCTTATCTTGGCTCAATTTCTATTGGTTAGTTGTGACTTAGATATTCGTGAGGCGAATCTCATTTAAAGTAATAAATAAGTGTACTATTGTTCAAAGTTGTATGCAACTCTTCTGATGTGTTTGTGTTAAATATAGTTAATACACGTTAGTACTTTTACTAGCGAAATTGGAAATAATGACCTAAATTCCAATACTTGTGGCTCCCATTGTTCGTATATTATTATAATGATAATTACGTGTGACTCAATATAATAGCTTCCGCCAAACTGAGAACAGAAGTCGAGAGTCCAGTGTCAGTGTCGCGCCAATTCCCCTCATTTGTAAAAACAAGTACAGTAAAGATGTCTTATTCTACCAGGGGGAGGGCTAAGAAGCCCTCTCTAACACTTAACCTGGGGACCAACGGCTTAAAGGTGACTTACGAACCACCACCAATTGTCGGGCAGGCGGGCTGCTTGCAAGGACTGGATCTCTCAGCGGTCACCCATCCAAGCAGCAGCCACGCTCGACGTTGCTTGATCCAGTTATCTTGGGATAACCGTTGTACCCGCTACACAGCGCCATTGACAGTAGTTTGGATACACGATTGTGAAATAAGTTTGTTTTAATTAGTGGGTATAACCAGTATTCAAACTGCAATGATAGCTTGAATACTTATTTGTAGTCGCTTATAAACGGTGCAAAATGACTTCCTATCAAAAACGTTTAAAATATATATTAAAATTGTACTTTAATCCAAAACTTTGTCGTAGGAAGTATTTTTTTACCTGCCCAATAATAAAAAAGTTCCTAGCTTACTCCTTTTTTATGTTTTTAAACGGTGTTCAAAATAAGTTAGATTATAAGTTTTAATTCAATAAATTAAATTACAATAAATATATAATTGTTAAAAATCCACCCAGTTAGAAGCACCAACTTATTCAGTTAATGACTATAGAAATTAGAAATGTTATGTTCAGAAATAAATATATCGGCGCAGGTTTATTTAATATATTATGTTTCTTTAAAACACTGCGGCTCATTCAAACTGCCCGCCTCAATAGATCGCCAGTTATTTGTGCTGGAATCGGTGATCGCCAAGGTTCTGCTACCTGAACCTCTATCCATCTCTGCGCGCCTGATACTCAGTTACAGTGAAACATTGAAACGCTGTCTTATCTTGGCTCAATTTCTATTGGTTAGTTGTGACTTAGATATTCGTGAGGCGAATCTCATTTAAAGTAATAAATAAGTGTACTATTGTTCAAAGTTGTATGCAACTCTTCTGATGTGTTTGTGTTAAATATAGTTAATACACGTTAGTACTTTTACTAGCGAAATTGGAAATAATGACCTAAATTCCAATACTTGTGGCTCCCATTGTTCGTATATTATTATAATGATAATTACGTGTGACTCAATATAATAGCTTCCGCCAAACTGAGAACAGAAGTCGAGAGTCCAGTGTCAGTGTCGCGCCAATTCCCCTCATTTGTAAAAACAAGTACAGTAAAGATGTCTTATTCTACCAGGGGGAGGGCTAAGAAGCCCTCTCTAACACTTAACCTGGGGACCAACGGCTTAAAGGTGACTTACGAACCACCACCAATTGTCGGGCAGGCGGGCTGCTTGCAAGGACTGGATCTCTCAGCGGTCACCCATCCAAGCAGCAGCCACGCTCGACGTTGCTTGATCCAGTTATCTTGGGATAACCGTTGTACCCGCTACACAGCGCCATTGACAGTAGTTTGGATACACGATTGTGAAATAAGTTTGTTTTAATTAGTGGGTATAACCAGTATTCAAACTGCAATGATAGCTTGAATACTTATTTGTAGTCGCTTATAAACGGTGCAAAATGACTTCCTATCAAAAACGTTTAAAAATATATATTAAAATTGTACTTTAATCCAAAACTTTGTCGTAGGAAGTATTTTTTTACCTGCCCAATAATAAAAAAAGTTCCTAGCTTACTCCTTTTTTATGTTTTTAACGGTGTTCAAAATAAGTTAGATTATAAGTTTTAATTCAATAAATTAAATTACAATAAATATATAATTGTTAAAAATCCACCCAGTTAGAAGCACCAACTTATTCAGTTAATGACTATAGAAATTAGAAATGTTATGTTCAGAAATAAATATATCGGCGCAGGTTTATTTAATATATTATGTTTCTTTAAAACACTGCGGCTCATTCAAACTGCCCGCCTCAATAGATCGCCAGTTATTTGTGCTGGAATCGGTGATCGCCAAGGTTCTGCTACCTGAACCTCTATCCATCTCTGCGCGCCTGATACTCAGTTACAGTGAAACATTGAAACGCTGTCTTATCTTGGCTCAATTTCTATTGGTTAGTTGTGACTTAGATATTCGTGAGGCGAATCTCATTTAAAGTAATAAATAAGTGTACTATTGTTCAAAGTTGTATGCAACTCTTCTGATGTGTTTGTGTTAAATATAGTTAATACACGTTAGTACTTTTACTAGCGAAATTGGAAATAATGACCTAAATTCCAATACTTGTGGCTCCCATTGTTCGTATATTATTATAATGATAATTACGTGTGACTCAATATAATAGCTTCCGCCAAACTGAGAACAGAAGTCGAGAGTCCAGTGTCAGTGTCGCGCCAATTCCCCTCATTTGTAAAAACAAGTACAGTAAAGATGTCTTATTCTACCAGGGGGAGGGCTAAGAAGCCCTCTCTAACACTTAACCTGGGGACCAACGGCTTAAAGGTGACTTACGAACCACCACCAATTGTCGGGCAGGCGGGCTGCTTGCAAGGACTGGATCTCTCAGCGGTCACCCATCCAAGCAGCAGCCACGCTCGACGTTGCTTGATCCAGTTATCTTGGGATAACCGTTGTACCCGCTACACAGCGCCATTGACAGTAGTTTGGATACACGATTGTGAAATAAGTTTGTTTTAATTAGTGGGTATAACCAGTATTCAAACTGCAATGATAGCTTGAATACTTATTTGTAGTCGCTTATAAACGGTGCAAAATGACTTCCTATCAAAAACGTTTAAAATATATATTAAAATTGTACTTTAATCCAAAACTTTGTCGTAGGAAGTATTTTTTTACCTGCCCAATAATAAAAAAGTTCCTAGCTTACTCCTTTTTTTATGTTTTTAACGGTGTTCAAAATAAGTTAGATTATAAGTTTTAATTCAATAAATTAAATTACAATAAATATATAATTGTTAAAAATCCACCCAGTTAGAAGCACCAACTTATTCAGTTAATGACTATAGAAATTAGAAATGTTATGTTCAGAAATAAATATATCGGCGCAGGTTTATTTAATATATTAATGTTTCTTTAAAACACTGCGGCTCATTCAAACTGCCCGCCTCAATAGATCGCCAGTTATTTGTGCTGGAATCGGTGATCGCCAAGGTTCTGCTACCTGAACCTCTATCCATCTCTGCGCGCCTGATACTCAGTTACAGTGAAACATTGAAACGCTGTCTTATCTTGGCTCAATTTCTATTGGTTAGTTGTGACTTAGATATTCGTGAGGCGAATCTCATTTAAAGTAATAAATAAGTGTACTATTGTTCAAAGTTGTATGCAACTCTTCTGATGTGTTTGTGTTAAATATAGTTAATACACGTTAGTACTTTTACTAGCGAAATTGGAAATAATGACCTAAATTCCAATACTTGTGGCTCCCATTGTTCGTATATTATTATAATGATAATTACGTGTGACTCAATATAATAGCTTCCGCCAAACTGAGAACAGAAGTCGAGAGTCCAGTGTCAGTGTCGCGCCAATTCCCCTCATTTGTAAAAACAAGTACAGTAAAGATGTCTTATTCTACCAGGGGGAGGGCTAAGAAGCCCTCTCTAACACTTAACCTGGGGACCAACGGCTTAAAGGTGACTTACGAACCACCACCAATTGTCGGGCAGGCGGGCTGCTTGCAAGGACTGGATCTCTCAGCGGTCACCCATCCAAGCAGCAGCCACGCTCGACGTTGCTTGATCCAGTTATCTTGGGATAACCGTTGTACCCGCTACACAGCGCCATTGACAGTAGTTTGGATACACGATTGTGAAATAAGTTTGTTTTAATTAGTGGGTATAACCAGTATTCAAACTGCAATGATAGCTTGAATACTTATTTGTAGTCGCTTATAAACGGTGCAAAATGACTTCCTATCAAAAAACGTTTAAAATATATATTAAAATTGTACTTTAATCCAAAACTTTGTCGTAGGAAGTATTTTTTTACCTGCCCAATAATAAAAAAGTTCCTAGCTTACTCCTTTTTTATGTTTTTAACGGTGTTCAAAATAAGTTAGATTATAAGTTTTAATTCAATAAATTAAATTACAATAAATATATAATTGTTAAAAATCCACCCAGTTAGAAGCACCAACTTATTCAGTTAATGACTATAGAAATTAGAAATGTTATGTTCAGAAATAAATATATCGGCGCAGGTTTATTTAATATATGTTTCTTTAAAACACTGCGGCTCATTCAAACTGCCCGCCTCAATAGATCGCCAGTTATTTGTGCTGGAATCGGTGATCGCCAAGGTTCTGCTACCTGAACCTCTATCCATCTCTGCGCGCCTGATACTCAGTTACAGTGAAACATTGAAACGCTGTCTTATCTTGGCTCAATTTCTATTGGTTAGTTGTGACTTAGATATTCGTGAGGCGAATCTCATTTAAAGTAATAAATAAGTGTACTATTGTTCAAAGTTGTATGCAACTCTTCTGATGTGTTTGTGTTAAATATAGTTAATACACGTTAGTACTTTTACTAGCGAAATTGGAAATAATGACCTAAATTCCAATACTTGTGGCTCCCATTGTTCGTATATTATTATAATGATAATTACGTGTGACTCAATATAATAGCTTCCGCCAAACTGAGAACAGAAGTCGAGAGTCCAGTGTCAGTGTCGCGCCAATTCCCCTCATTTGTAAAAACAAGTACAGTAAAGATGTCTTATTCTACCAGGGGGAGGGCTAAGAAGCCCTCTCTAACACTTAACCTGGGGACCAACGGCTTAAAGGTGACTTACGAACCACCACCAATTGTCGGGCAGGCGGGCTGCTTGCAAGGACTGGATCTCTCAGCGGTCACCCATCCAAGCAGCAGCCACGCTCGACGTTGCTTGATCCAGTTATCTTGGGATAACCGTTGTACCCGCTACACAGCGCCATTGACAGTAGTTTGGATACACGATTGTGAAATAAGTTTGTTTTAATTAGTGGGTATAACCAGTATTCAAACTGCAATGATAGCTTGAATACTTATTTGTAGTCGCTTATAAAACGGTGCAAAATGACTTCCTATCAAAAACGTTTAAAATATATATTAAAATTGTACTTTAATCCAAAACTTTGTCGTAGGAAGTATTTTTTTACCTGCCCAATAATAAAAAAGTTCCTAGCTTACTCCTTTTTTATGTTTTTAACGGTGTTCAAAATAAGTTAGATTATAAGTTTTAATTCAATAAATTAAATTACAATAAATATATAATTGTTAAAAATCCACCCAGTTAGAAGCACCAACTTATTCAGTTAATGACTATAGAAATTAGAAATGTTATGTTCAGAAATAAATATATCGGCGCAGGTTTATTTAATATATGTTTCTTTAAAACACTGCGGCTCATTCAAACTGCCCGCCTCAATAGATCGCCAGTTATTTGTGCTGGAATCGGTGATCGCCAAGGTTCTGCTACCTGAACCTCTATCCATCTCTGCGCGCCTGATACTCAGTTACAGTGAAACATTGAAACGCTGTCTTATCTTGGCTCAATTTCTATTGGTTAGTTGTGACTTAGATATTCGTGAGGCGAATCTCATTTAAAGTAATAAATAAGTGTACTATTGTTCAAAGTTGTATGCAACTCTTCTGATGTGTTTGTGTTAAATATAGTTAATACACGTTAGTACTTTTACTAGCGAAATTGGAAATAATGACCTAAATTCCAATACTTGTGGCTCCCATTGTTCGTATATTATTATAATGATAATTACGTGTGACTCAATATAATAGCTTCCGCCAAACTGAGAACAGAAGTCGAGAGTCCAGTGTCAGTGTCGCGCCAATTCCCCTCATTTGTAAAAACAAGTACAGTAAAGATGTCTTATTCTACCAGGGGGAGGGCTAAGAAGCCCTCTCTAACACTTAACCTGGGGACCAACGGCTTAAAGGTGACTTACGAACCACCACCAATTGTCGGGCAGGCGGGCTGCTTGCAAGGACTGGATCTCTCAGCGGTCACCCATCCAAGCAGCAGCCACGCTCGACGTTGCTTGATCCAGTTATCTTGGGATAACCGTTGTACCCGCTACACAGCGCCATTGACAGTAGTTTGGATACACGATTGTGAAATAAGTTTGTTTTAATTAGTGGGTATAACCAGTATTCAAACTGCAATGATAGCTTGAATACTTATTTGTAGTCGCTTATAAACGGTGCAAAATGACTTCCTATCAAAAAACGTTTAAAATATATATTAAAATTGTACTTTAATCCAAAACTTTGTCGTAGGAAGTATTTTTTTACCTGCCCAATAATAAAAAAGTTCCTAGCTTACTCCTTTTTTATGTTTTTAATGGTGTTCAAAATAAGTTAGATTATAAGTTTGAAATTCACTAAAATAAATTACAATAAATATGTTATTGTTAAAAATCCACCCAGTTAAAAGCACCAACTTATTCAGTTAATGACTATTGAAATTAGAAATGTTATGTTCAGAAATAAATATATCGGCGCAGGTTTATTTAATATATGTTTGTTTAAAAACAGAGCGGCTCATTCAAATTGCCCGCCTCAATAGATCGCCAGTTATTTGTGATGGAATCGGTGATCGCCAAGGTTCTGCTATCCATCTCTGCGCGCCTGATACTCGAAACATTGAAACGCTGCCTTATCTTGGCTCAATATCTATTGGTTAGTTGAATATTCATAACTCCGTTCTTGATTGGCTATATTTTTGTAATGGGCGGAGTTGTGTCGGCTGTTTCTTTATGGGCGGAGTTATGCCGGGCCACCATTTGGTCGCTTGGGTGGACCCCTAGGTGAGGAGTAGAGGCAGGTAGCTTCTCCAATGATTGTACGGCCGGTGCAGTGCGGCGGCCTCGTTGATCTCGTGGTTGGCTGGCTCTGGTTCGCTAATAGCACTGCTACCTGCTCCTCCAATCTAATAACAATTTCAGCCAGCGAGGCATTGAGCTCTTGGAGGACATTCCTTTTACAAAATATTCCCTCCGTATAATTGTATGGCTGTCAGTCTTTCACGGTGTTCTTATTGTACGCCTGCGCCAGTGTCACGAATGTAAACCATTACCAGATGTTGTTAATTACAATACAATCAATTTACAGGGATTACAATGGCACAATAATCAATTGTTTACACACAATAAACCTCATATAGTGATAAAAAAAAAACAATATTACCCTGTCCTTCTACATTTGAAGGAACAGGGAAGAAATATCACTATCAATACAACTCATTGTATACCAAAAAATATTACCCTGTCCTTCTCTATTGGAAGGAACAGGGGACAACAACACCACAACATTACCAAAATTACCCTGTCCTTCTACATTTGAAGGAACAGGGAAGAAATATATCTCATGATATATCACAATACCTCTGTGTATTTACTTTATACACCATTAATGCCATACATTGTCCCTGAAAATTACATGGTTTACAACCACACTCCTATCACACACTTACACTGGCATTTTATATTATGACTTCTCATCTTAGCCATACAATTGCTGAAATTAAAACGTCGTCACATCACCCTTTTATATTCCAATATTTATTTGTATTATTATAATAAACTACTGGACTCTCATACTTAACTTGTTTTGTGTTTTGGGCCAAATTAATACATAATTATATAATCAATTCTTGAAGTTAATTTAGAAATAAATTATATTGCCAATTTATTGTTTTTAGACCCATCTTCAATTCCTTTTCAACAATATAATTGTCCTGAAAATAAAACATACTGACCTTTGCCGGGGGGGAGTTAATGTTTATGGAGTTCTCAAATTTCACATTTCAAATTTTAATTTTAATTTGGAAATATGCACCTTTTAAAAAAAAAACAACCTATCTTTATTTTAAAACAAAAAAACACATTTTACCAGGATCAATATTTCCTTGTTATTTCCGATAAGCATTTCACATGAAAATATTCAATCATATTGCCCAGTCCTATCTTTACTGCCGTGTCATAAACTCTTTCACTTATCGGGCCCACTTAGTTTTCACTTATCAGAGTCACTTCGCTTTCACTTATCGGGTTCACTTGTAATTAAACTTTACGATACTGACTCTACAAACAAATCCTTTTTACAAGGGGCTGGGCTATTGTGGCTTGGGCACATCCGGACCTTTTTAAAATGTACACAGGAAATTCTCAAACAATATTCCTATCTCCTGCCCTTATTGTTCTTGACCCTTTCTACAATAACTATAATTATTTTATAACCCCTTTACGGTTACTAGCACTGGCCCTTATATTTAACTTCCGAAGGGACCTCGACATTTTTCTAAGATTCTAACAGCGTCGTATTTAAAAGCATTTCTGTCCCTAAAAGTTTATTTCAAATATTAATTCCTTTTTGAGCAACAAATTCACACGCGCTAGCTCCATTTTTATTTTAAAATAATTTTCTTAAAATAAATCAAATATTCCAAACTCACAATATTATTCTAAGTCCTCAGTCTTACACACTACACAAAATTATGCAGGTTTATACACAATGTTCAAGTTCATACAAGTCTTATACAAGTTACACACACTTACAGGTATCAGACAAGTTTATGCAAGTTTACAAGTTCTTTCCTGTAAATAACCTGTTGTACAAGTTTATGCTCAAAAAGAAATAGCAGAGTGGCGCAAATTATGTACCGTTATTATAGCACATATTTTAAATTTATATGAAGCTAATACTTTATAAATTAAACAACTTTTCGGAAATACTTGGTTTATTCCGAAATTCAAGTTTACCAAAAAAATTAACAAAGTTTACAAACTTTTGATTCGATTTTCTTCAAAACTTCACACAATCGAACAAATCTAATTAAGAGTCTGATTAAAAATGAATTAAAATTAAAATGAAACTAAAAATTTATACTTCTCAAAAAATGGTTTAAATTAACAAAATAAAATAAAAGTTCTCTTCTCAAAATACTCAAAATCAATATAACACAAAACTTGATATTAACTTTATGACCAAAATTTAATTCACAATACTTCAAAAAATGTAATTAATTCTCAGACTCTGAAAGATGGGAAACTTTAGAAATTTTAATTACAACAGTATAAAAAATCAAAGATATTAACTAAACGCTGGTACGGGACTTACTACTTTGAAGATTACGGAGGCTGATAGGGATTTAATACGCACTGAAGAAAAATTAAAAAACTTGAATTAAATTTACACGCGATAAAAAAAATGGAATTACTCTAAATCCCACACTATAGGGTTAGAGGAAGAGCTGCGATTCTCAACAGGACCTTGTCGTCGTGGCTTCAAGACTCGAACTGAACCCTCCAGCGAGCCGGGAGGAACGCATCACCAGATACGTCACTGACCGATCAGCTGATTGCCGGTCCAACTGAACAAACAAAGTCCCCGCACCGCGTCTAGTTAATAAGAGCCTACTTCCTACCGCGATTCAGCATAAATGAATTTGAACTATGGTACACTATCTCCTGAGATTTGTTATTAATTACAACTAAACAATTATATACTAATATATGTACACTTTTCTGGTAACTGCAGGTTTAATTTTTTTATTCAAAATTTTACAGAAAAAATGTTCATTATATTTGAATATCTTCTACGAATTATTTGGGGTTTCGCATTTTTGTGCAGTATCGGTATTCACATAGAAAATATTATTGTATCATAAATATATTAGGTATACTTTAATAATATAAGACGATAGACGTATCTGAATGTGTACCTAATGCTAGTATGTTAGTCTATTCTTGTATGTTTCAATTACTCATATGGTAAAAACTAAAAGGTGACTATTAAAAATATCCAATTGTATGTTTTTTATTGAACTACTTAACGTGTAAACAAGATCAAAATAGTACTTCGAATTCATTACCTTTTGCTCCGAATATTTAGATTCTTCATTCACAACGCGCTCTGCAATAGATGGACGTCATTACCCATTGCGTGTTAGGTTGATAATGATAGTTTTAAGAGTTATTTGTGCTGGCAGCCATCTTGAATATATTCCCATAAATACAACGTTAAACTTCAAACATCTGGACTTCCAAAATTCGGTTTTAGAATTATGGAAGATGACTCATTGTTTAAATACTCACTGTAATGCATTTTCAATTATGTTATTGGCTATATAGAAAATATTCTTGTATTTAAACATTTACATATTACATTATTATGTATATAATAAATTCAAAATGGTAAATAAATATTAATATGCAGAGACTAATTTGTTTTTTTTTTTTAATTTTTACTGGTATTTATCATATATTAAAAATGAAACATAATTTTACTACCAAATATAAAAGCATAAAGTATTGTGGGTATTCTCATTCAAAACTAAGCAGTTTCATAGATCCCTTTTGTTTGTATAAAACTTGGAACGTAGTGGATAGCAAGTGGCCATTAAAATTATGTAATAAATTGTAGCTCGAGAGGGATTGTATAAGGAAAAACTTGTTTCTTGAAACTGTAACTCTTACTCGAATCACTCCCCAGACACATAAATCTTGCTGATCCCTGATACATTGCAGAGGTCTGACAGTGTTATAACGGGGTCAAGTGATGTATAGATATTGGCCACATATATTTACCAGTAACACGATTAACGTTAACCATCTATAGTGATCTGGTTCTAGATTATATATCAACAGGATAAATACCTAATGTGTTCCGATGAACAAGCATTTTACAGTGCAGGAAACGCATAAAAGCTCGTATAAGACGTATAATAACTAGTAATTGCATATTTAAAATAAGAGTCAAAGAGTATTTCTTACATACTACTTTAAGAATCCGAATTAGTGGCCTTCCCTTTGACTTAACACGTAATGTCAGATATAATTACACTCAAATAATAACACGATTAAGAATTTTTCTACTTTAATGTGTTGCACAACAGAAACAAAACGTTTCGAAAAGTTATATGTGATCTCTTCTTCATGTCTATAATTCCAACTTAGACTAAAGTGCCATTTATAATCAGATGCATTACAACCGCTTTAAAATAATTGTACAATAAATAAAATACGTTGTTACTTCACCCTATATCACACAGCTACACATCATTAATGCTTACCAAAAAGTTTAATATTGAAAGGATAGCGTAAATTCACTTATTTTGGAACGTTAGCGTTTAAATGGTGGTGAAAACCTATATCGCAAATGTCATGAAGTGATGTCACAGGTCAGTGAGCTTTACTGACAAGTTGAGAAAGTTTGCTTATCGCCTGTAGATTTAAGTGACAAGTTAAGTGCGGGGTTCAATTGCTCGTGTTGTGCGTTGTTCAACCTCTTAACACTTATGCATTTCTCAGTGCTATATTTCGATTTCCTAATGGCACAACATCTTCTAAATATAAATTACTCACATTCACAGATGGTAAACATCTAATGTTACATGTGATAAGACATTCGTGATGTTTTTGTAATCGGAAAATGATTTTCTTTCTTAAATTATTGGTTAATTACACTTCAAAAACTTAATGGTTTGAAAATCTATATATATAAATGCGAATGTTTGTTTGTATGTTACGTTATAACTCTGGAACCAATGCACGAAACATCGTGAAATTTTGTACAGTGATTCTACACGTTCCTGGAAGTAACATAGGCATACATACTAGAGTAAATTTGGTCCTATTTAAATAGTTTATTTAATTAATTTTTTAATTATAAATCGTTGTTGATGTTAGAGTGTTTTATATTGGATCCGACAGACTGCGCTACGACACATAATACAAAGCGAACTGATACTTAACAGCTGTTATTACTTTCAGCTGAAGTTCATCAAAGAGGAAAAAACATTTGTTTACATTTAAAATTTAGAAAAGATTTATTGTAAAGTGCTTGATCAGTAGTGTAATGCAGGTTGCATAGAAGACGTCATTGCCTAATTTTTAAATTCAGATTGCACCAATGATCAATAATAATATATAAAAATGAATGTTTGTGTGTTTGTCCTTTATAGACTCAGAAACTATTGGACCGAGCATTATGAAAATATTTATTTATTTGTATTTTTCTATGTAGAAGGTTTATATGCAATGCCCATTGATGTAACTCACCACCAGGCTGTACTGCAAGATATAAAAGTTATCAAAGCGCCTGCACATTATAAGCTGCAATTACGACACAGTTACGTATATTAAATAGCCAAACACTATTTGAATGCAAAGACATATACGGGCAAAGCTTAAGAGACGCGTGCGAAGCCGCGGGAAACAGCTAGTATTAAGCATAAATGGTCTACTATTAAGCGTACGAGTGATCGAATAACTACGCTAATGAAGAACCTATACACATACAATTTTTTATCGTACTACACTTCGCAATAAGTATGCTGTATTTCACACAGTTCTCAAGATTTATATGATGAACATAATACTATAGATTGCAACATGATGCTATGAGTAAGATGTTTATCTCTAAATATAAGGTAACATGTGGAACAGCATAACTTTTTAAACTTTTTAAACTATAACTATTTTAAACATTTATGCCTTCGTGTTTAATTTATAACTTTAAACACTACTAATAAAGCTACGTTGCATACAGCAAACCATTTCTTTGTTATCCATACAGCAAGACCATATCTGATCTTGTTCTTCTGGACGTAGTGACATGAGTAATAATCATATTATTTTTGGTTCATACAAGATAAATCATTCCTAGGCAGATTAAGGGGGCCCACGAGTGGAGGAAACGTGCGGTTACTTAATCTATGTTTTTATTTTCAAGATTAATGTTAAAAGTAAGGAAATATAAGCAACTCGGAGAATTTCCACAATTCTTGTTGAAATATTGATATTAAAGTTACCGTATTCTAAGTTGATATTTTTTCCCCCCAAAAAAAATCATAACATTCTTTTATTCTAAAATTTCATGTATAGAAATAAATCACAAGTAAAAATATAGGTATGAGTTGAATTTATCCTGGAAAAGTCTTCAGCGGATGTCTCGAAGAGTTATGATTGATGTCTCGGGAATAACACTCAAAATTATACCTGTTCGTTATCTTATTCAGCAAGTTACACATGCTGGATAATGTTATTACAAATAAATAAATATTTTCATAATGCTCGGTCCAATAGTTTCTGAGTCTATAAAGGACAAACACACAAACATTCATTTTTATATATTATTATTGATCATTGGTGCAATCTGAATTTAAAATTAGGCAATGACGTCTTCTATGCAACCTGCATTACACTACTGATCAAGCACTTTACAATAAATCTTTTCTAAATTTTAAATGTAAACAAATGTTTTTTCCTCTTTGATGAACTTCAGCTGAAAGTAATAACAGCTGTTAAGTATCAGTTCGCTTTGTATTATGTGTCGTAGCGCAGTCTGTCGGATCCAATATAAAACACTCTAACATCAACAACGATTTATAATTAAAAAATTAATTAAATAAACTATTTAAATAGGACCAAATTTACTCTAGTATGTATGCCTATGTTACTTCCAGGAACGTGTAGAATCACTGTACAAAATTTCACGATGTTTCGTGCATTGGTTCCAGAGTTATAACGTAACATACAAACAAACATTCGCATTTATATATATAGATTTTCAAACCATTAAGTTTTTGAAGTGTAATTAACCAATAATTTAAGAAAGAAAATCATTTTCCGATTACAAAAACATCACGAATGTCTTATCACATGTAACATTAGATGTTTACCATCTGTGAATGTGAGTAATTTATATTTAGAAGATGTTGTGCCATTAGGAAATCGAAATATAGCACTGAGAAATGCATAAGTGTTAAGAGGTTGAACAACGCACAACACGAGCAATTGAACCCCGCACTTAACTTGTCACTTAAATCTACAGGCGATAAGCAAACTTTCTCAACTTGTCAGTAAAGCTCACTGACCTGTGACATCACTTCATGACATTTGCGATATAGGTTTTCACCACCATTTAAACGCTAACGTTCCAAAATAAGTGAATTTACGCTATCCTTTCAATATTAAACTTTTTGGTAAGCATTAATGATGTGTAGCTGTGTGATATAGGGTGAAGTAACAACGTATTTTATTTATTGTACAATTATTTTAAAGCGGTTGTAATGCATCTGATTATAAATGGCACTTTAGTCTAAGTTGGAATTATAGACATGAAG
Source organism: Homalodisca vitripennis (assembly GCF_021130785.1). Lineage (NCBI taxonomy): Eukaryota > Metazoa > Arthropoda > Insecta > Hemiptera > Cicadellidae > Homalodisca > Homalodisca vitripennis. The sequence continues at coordinate 21,613 of NW_025781663.1, read as the reverse complement.
AAGAGATCACATATAACTTTTCGAAACGTTTTGTTTCTGTTGTGCAACACATTAAAGTAGAAAAATTCTTAATCGTGTTATTATTTGAGTGTAATTATATCTGACATTACGTGTTAAGTCAAAGGGAAGGCCACTAATTCGGATTCTTAAAGTAGTATGTAAGAAATACTCTTTGACTCTTATTTTAAATATGCAATTACTAGTTATTATACGTCTTATACGAGCTTTTATGCGTTTCCTGCACTGTAAAATGCTTGTTCATCGGAACACATTAGGTATTTATCCTGTTGATATATAATCTAGAACCAGATCACTATAGATGGTTAACGTTAATCGTGTTACTGGTAAATATATGTGGCCAATATCTATACATCACTTGACCCCGTTATAACACTGTCAGACCTCTGCAATGTATCAGGGATCAGCAAGATTTATGTGTCTGGGGAGTGATTCGAGTAAGAGTTACAGTTTCAAGAAACAAGTTTTTCCTTATACAATCCCTCTCGAGCTACAATTTATTACATAATTTTAATGGCCACTTGCTATCCACTACGTTCCAAGTTTTATACAAACAAAAGGGATCTATGAAACTGCTTAGTTTGAATGAGAATACCCACAATACTTTATGCTTTTATATTTGGTAGTAAAATTATGTTTCATTTTTAATATATGATAAATACCAGTAAAAATTAAAAAAAAAAAACAAATTAGTCTCTGCATATTAATATTTATTTACCATTTTGAATTTATTATATACATAATAATGTAATATGTAAATGTTTAAATACAAGAATATTTTCTATATAGCCAATAACATAATTGAAAATGCATTACAGTGAGTATTTAACAATGAGTCATCTTCCATAATTCTAAAACCGAATTTTGGAAGTCCAGATGTTTGAAGTTTAACGTTGTATTTATGGGAATATATTCAAGATGGCTGCCAGCACAAATAACTCTTAAAACTATCATTATCAACCCAACACGCAATGGGTAATGACGTCCATCTATTGCAGAGCGCGTTGTGAATGAAGAATCTAAATATTCGGAGCAAAAGGTAATGAATTCGAAGTACTATTTTGATCTTGTTTACACGTTAAGTAGTTCAATAAAAAACATACAATTGGATATTTTTAATAGTCACCTTTTAGTTTTTACCATATGAGTAATTGAAACATACAAGAATAGACTAACATACTAGCATTAGGTACACATTCAGATACGTCTATCGTCTTATATTATTAAAGTATACCTAATATATTTATGATACAATAATATTTCTATGTGAATACCGATACTGCACAAAAATGCGAAACCCCAAATAATTCGTAGAAGATATTCAAATATAATGAACATTTTTTCTGTAAAATTTTGAATAAAAAATTAAACCTGCAGTTACCAGAAAAGTGTACATATATTAGTATATAATTGTTAGTTGTAATTAATAACAAATCTCAGGAGATAGTGTACCATAGTTCAAATTCATTTATGCTGAATCGCGGTAGGAAGTAGGCTCTTATTAACTAGACGCGGTGCGGGGACTTTGTTTGTTCAGTTGGACCGGCAATCAGCTGATCGGTCAGTGACGTATCGGGTGATGCGTTCCTCCCGGCTCGCTGGAGGGTTCAGTTCGAGTCTTGAAGCCACGACGACAAGGTCCTGTTGAGAATCGCAGCTCTTCCTCTAACCCTATAGTGTGGGATTTAGAGTAATTCCATTTTTTTTTATCGCGTGTAAATTTAATTCAAGTTTTTTTAATTTTTCTTCAGTGCGTATTAAATCCCTATCAGCCTCCGTAATCTTCAAAGTAGTAAGTCCCGTACCAGCGTTTAGTTAATATCTTTGATTTTTTATACTGTTGTAATTAAAATTTCTAAAGTTTCCCATCTTTCAGAGTCTGAGAATTAATTACATTTTTTGAAGTATTGTGAATTAAATTTTGGTCATAAAGTTAATATCAAGTTTTGTGTTATATTGATTTTGAGTATTTTGAGAAGAGAACTTTTATTTTATTTTGTTAATTTAAACCATTTTTTGAGAAGTATAAATTTTTTAGTTTCATTTTAATTTTAATTCATTTTTAATCAGACTCTTAATTAGATTTGTTCGATTGTGTGAAGTTTTGAAGAAAATCGAATCAAAAGTTTGTAAACTTTGTTAATTTTTTTGGTAAACTTGAATTTCGGAATAAACCAAGTATTTCCGAAAAGTTGTTTTAATTTATAAAGTATTAGCTCCATATAAATTTAAAATATGTGCTATAATAACGGTACATAATTTGCGCCACTCTGCTATTTCTTTTTGAGCATAAACTTGTACAACAGGTTATTTACAGGAAAGAACTTGTAAACTTGCATAAACTTGTCTGATACCTGTAAGTGTGTGTAACTTGTATAAGACTTGTATGAACTTGAACATTGTGTATAAACCTGCATAATTTTGTGTAGTGTGTAAGACTGAGGACTTAGAATAATATTGTGAGTTTGGAATATTTGATTTATTTTAAGAAAATTATTTTAAAATAAAAATGGAGCTAGCGCGTGTGAATTTGTTGCTCAAAAAGGAATTAATATTTGAAATAAACTTTTAGGGACAGAAATGCTTTTAAATACGACGCTGTTAGAATCTTAGAAAAATGTCGAGGTCCCTTCGGAAGTTAAATATAAGGGCCAGTGCTAGTAACCGTAAAGGGGTTATAAAATAATTATAGTTATTGTAGAAAGGGTCAAGAACAATAAGGGCAGGAGATAGGAATATTGTTGAGAATTTCCTGTGTACATTTTAAAAAGGTCCGGATGTGCCCAAGCCACAATAGCCCAGCCCCTTGTAAAAAGGATTTGTTTGTAGAGTCAGTATCGTAAAGTTTAATTACAAGTGAACCCGATAAGTGAAAGCGAAGTGACTCTGATAAGTGAAAACTAAGTGGGCCCGATAAGTGAAAGAGTTTATGACACGGCAGTAAAGATAGGACTGGGCAATATGATTGAATATTTTCATGTGAAATGCTTATCGGAAAATAACAAGGAAATATTGATCCTGGTAAAATGTGTTTTTTTGTTTTAAAATAAAGATAGGTTGTATTTTTTTAAAAGGTGCATATTTCCAAATTAAAATTAAAATTTGAAATGTGAAATTTGAGAACTCCATAAACATTAACTCCCCCCCGGCAAAGGTCAGTATGTTTTATTTTCAGGACAATTATATTGTTGAAAAGGAATTGAAGATGGGTCTAAAAACAATAAATTGGCAATATAATTTATTTCTAAATTAACTTCAAGAATTGATTATATAATTATGTATTAATTTGGCCCAAAACACAAAACAAGTTAAGTATGAGAGTCCAGTAGTTTATTATAATAATACAAATAAATATTGGAATATAAAAGGGTGATGTGACGACGTTTTAATTTCAGCAATTGTATGGCTAAGATGAGAAGTCATAATATAAAATGCCAGTGTAAGTGTGTGATAGGAGTGTGGTTGTAAACCATGTAATTTTCAGGGACAATGTATGGCATTAATGGTGTATAAAGTAAATACACAGAGGTATTGTGATATATCATGAGATATATTTCTTCCCTGTTCCTTCAAATGTAGAAGGACAGGGTAATTTTGGTAATGTTGTGGTGTTGTTGTCCCCTGTTCCTTCCAATAGAGAAGGACAGGGTAATATTTTTTGGTATACAATGAGTTGTATTGATAGTGATATTTCTTCCCTGTTCCTTCAAATGTAGAAGGACAGGGTAATATTGTTTTTTTTTTTATCACTATATGAGGTTTATTGTGTGTAAACAATTGATTATTGTGCCATTGTAATCCCTGTAAATTGATTGTATTGTAATTAACAACATCTGGTAATGGTTTACATTCGTGACACTGGCGCAGGCGTACAATAAGAACACCGTGAAAGACTGACAGCCATACAATTATACGGAGGGAATATTTTGTAAAAGGAATGTCCTCCAAGAGCTCAATGCCTCGCTGGCTGAAAATTGTTATTAGATTGGAGGAGCAGGTAGCAGTGCTATTAGCGAACCAGAGCCAGCCAACCACGAGATCAACGAGGCCGCCGCACTGCACCGGCCGTACAATCATTGGAGAAGCTACCTGCCTCTACTCCTCACCTACCACATCCCTCTGCGATGGCTACCTGGGGACCCACACTGGACGTCGGACACCTTCTACCACATCACCCCTCGGACTATTACCATACGAAGCGGCAAAAACTGCTATGATTTATCTCCTATCAGATATTTTTCCTAATTATAATAACAAATAAACGGAATGAAAAATATGTCAAGTTTGCTATTATATGTTTCACGTACATTATCAATATATACGAACTGAATTGTGAATTGAAAACAGAAAATCTAAAAGCACTCCCATTTCGTTAAATCTCCCTTACTTACCCACCCCATTAAGATTTCTCGTCAGTTTAAGCTGTTTTGTTACCTGGCTTACTAAGGGTTAATTTAATTGTACACTGATTGCCACCTATATGAACGTGACGAGTCCTTAATTAACGTCATTTACAGTAATTATAGTTTATTACAGTGTTTACCCTGTTGTTTATTTTACAAGAAATATGATGTTAGCTAGATACTGGATCAATGTTTAAACTTACATATAAAGCTACATTTACAGGATTAAAAAAAATGCCTTTAAGTGGAAACTATTCCAGGCAATTATGGCAACAATCATAAATTTTCCGTCTTATATAGCGATGTGTAATGTTTTTTTATTTTCAAACATAAACTGTTTAACTTAAGTCAATTCGGTGAGTGGACACTTTAATTTATACGGCTATCTCCGGAGGACCTTGGTAATTGTTCAGCAAGTGAGAATTTAGGTCCAAAACTCAAAAAGAATTACGCGCTCTGCAACAGCCAAACCTACACCATTTGATCGCGAAAAACGATAATTTTAAATTATTCACAGATAAAAAAATCGCTCAATAAAATAACTTCAACTTACAACCTGAACACACCATATCGGATTTGGAGAGTCTTTATTCAGTATCATATAAGAGCTCTAGTGCTGGGGTGCAACCAGCATTTTATGTATCCGCTGCCACTATGTTGCTATCATACAGTATGGTGGAGTTTGGTGTTTAACACTCTATCAGCGATAAGATTGAAACTCGGGATTCAAACAAGCAAAGTTTACATTTGCATTGAAGAAATTTTAATTTAAACTTTTTCAAATATCAAACCCTCTGTCAAAATTCGAATTTAACCAGTTTGTTTATAATCGTAATATAAATGGGGAAAAGCAGAAATTACTGAAAATATTGTTTAAAAGTCTTTACAATACTTCAACCATCAATCAAAGAGCAATAAAAGCCAGAGAGTGTACATGAAGTTCATCATCTCGCAGGATAAATATTTGAAACGATCTTAGTTACATTTAGCAGCCATCGCTAAAATAAGGTTAGGCAAGAATCTGTAATAAACTATCTCAAAATACCAAAAACGATTGTGATTTTTGATAAGCCTTTAAAGATGTATTTATTATCATATCAAAGTAAGTACTCGTACATTTATATATTAACCTTCTCCAATCCCCTTCAGTTGTAGGTAAGACTCAACATTTTAAGCACATTCCTTCAGGCAATCAGAAAGTGTGTTTTTAAGAAGATACGCATGGCATCATTAACGCATCAGGCATGGGTCGAAAAGTCGCCTGGGAGATCAGAGTCACTGATAAATTAGCTAATGAAGAAAGGAGTTGTAGATGAATTCTCCTGAGGTTTACTAAAAGAGGACAGCTGAATCTTGGCAGTCAAATCTCTCTCGATCTATAAGAGAAATAATCAAATCCTCTAAATAACGAGTAAATCAACAACAGATTGACGATAAAGCCTCCCAATAAATGGAGAAAAGTGCTCCACTTTCACGGATATTATATTATATTTTTCTGGTCAAAACGTCATTTACATATTGCAATTCCCTATAAATATGATAATATTTAAATGGCAGAACATTTTATTTGAAGTATTTCGGCCGATGCAACATTCTAAACTAGTAGTAAAATACGCTGCATTCAATTTTCAACACACTCTTCCAGTATTTTATTTCGACAGTTTCGATACGTTCGTTCTCAAGCTGGACTTTTTTCCGCGCGTATCGTGGCGAAGCGCGCGGGTCATGCGCGACCGAGCGCATCCCCGGTACTCAGTGAACCGACGTCACCCCCCTCCCAGCGGCGTCGCCACTGGCACAGCGCAGGCCTCGCTCTTCGGTCTCCAGTCTTCAGTCATCGTCCGCCAGCCCCTCGGGCTACACTTCTGGGAATGGCACTGGAAGAATTCACGGGCTCTCTCATGGCCCCGTGGGTCTCCAGTTCCATGCCTAGCGGTGGCCACCTCTTCGGACATCGGTACTGTGGTTCTACCAGGGCGGCCGAACATCTCTTGTCTATTTCTGGTAGTTTGTGTGCATTTGTAAGTAGTTTATGATGGGACTGTTTACTATAGTATTGTAGGTTATATGGATAGATTTGACAGTTCATACTTATCGGATTGAAACTGTAGGAAGATTTTAGTACTCAAACTGAAATGTTCATGGGAATCTGTTAAAAGGTGCGTGCATTTGTGTTTTCACAAAATATTTACTGCTACTTTCAGGTTTTTATTTTTTTAAGTTGTAGATTTCCATTTTTGTTCATCAGCTTCAGTTTGTGTTTAATTAGACGTTCTCAAATAGTATTGATAAATTCTAGTATTATATACGATCTTAAGAATTAAATCCTGCACCTTCTATATTGTATAAACAATTTCATAACATATTTGTACATGATTGTAAAACGCGGAACTATAGTCCTATTTTTAAATAATATATTTTTAGCAATTTATTAAACTTTGTTATCAAACGAATGTGCTGTTACTCGTTATATAAAATTGTCTGTATATATTTTATTTCTAAGCAGGAATGTAGGCTATACACTAAAATGAAATGTGTTACATCGTTTCTAACGAAACGATGCATTCTTATTTTTTTATTTCACCAAGTTAGTTAAAATGTGACTGTTAAGATATTCAGAAGCAGTGCCAACATTCATCTCCAAGTCAAGTACGTACTTTTCAAAAGATTTGAACTTTTATCACTGTACATTACACATTCCATTTAAAATAATGGAATAAAATAAGAAAATAATGAGATTTTACTGTATATCTATAGTATACCATTCGTACGGTAAAATCTCTTATTTATTTTTGTTTGAATAGTTTCATTTGTTTTTCAAAACAATGCATACACTTAAGTAATTAAATTTTTTTAATTGTATCAACGCTTAAAACAGCCTATATATGTAAAGCTCTTCATGTAGTTGGCAAGGAATAGCGTTGCGTTTGACTTTTGATGAATGGATTCATAAGAGTTCATCAAACTTAAATGACTAAAAACTTTTATTTTTTATAAATGTATCACCATAAAGTACTAAGTAAATCGACTTTTTATTATTGCAAATGTTTTATCACAATATTGAGTTGTATGTTGTAGTTTTATTCGTAGTGTTATGTTTATATCAGAATTCATATTCCAAATTTCAAATAATAATTAAACTAAAGAAAGTTATAGAGTTATTCCTTCCCGGCACTGGAGTTTTGCATGTTTAGATTTGGAATTAAGTTGAATTTAGCAAACTGCCAAAAGAAAGATAGTAAACTATAATGTTTCTTGTTTCTATAATAATAAGCATTTTAGTTAGGGGTTTTCAATCATAACTCACTCAGTTAAGTGTTACTATTTAGCCAAAGTACTTTACCTAACTATTATATTTTCTATATATTTTTAAACATAATTTAAGTTTATAAGTTGGAAAATCAATACGTCTTAGCAATATTTAGTAATTGAAATCTTCGATTAATTTTTAAACTCTACTTGTCATTAGTTAAATAATTTAAACATTGATAATTTGTAGTTTTGAAAGTAGTTATAATTCTAATTTTATTCTTAAAGACTAAAGTATGTACAGTATAATAACATTTTCAATTTGAATTTTTGGCTACACACATTCAACTAATTTTATTGGTAATATTGTTTATGTGAAGTACAATGAGATGTGTTCAAATACAATAACATTTACAAGTGCAATCATACCGTAAAATAAAATTCTTTTAGTCTTTTTTGTATATTGAAAGCAATTGAAGTTGGATATGCAATTCAGGGTGCTTAACCATTACTTATATGTTGTTTAGGAGTTGCGTTTTGTTTAATGAATAACTCAATTAAAACCATTGTATTCTATAGCTCTATTTAGCCGGAACACAATGGGTTAGGAGTTCTACTATGTTTAGATTGTTTTGCTAGTGTTTCCTGGCTATTTTTTTGACCGTCTTGTATTTTTATATTGTTCTAAAACAATTGCCCATACAAGATACTAGACTTTCTTAGATTTGCTACTTAAACCTAGATAAGTAGATGATTTATTCAACTATTATTCTGCCATAATAGTCCAAACACAAATTTAAGCAGTTAATTTGAAAGTAGCAGCAGTAACAATTAACACACTAAAATTAGCTATTTAAATCTAGATAATTAGTTGATTTATTCTAGTAGTTGTAAAAACGTTTATTTAGTTAAATGGACATACATTTCCATTTTAAAAGGCAATAACATTACAAGTAAAGTAGCAAAGCAATAATAATTTAACAAATAACAAAGCGTTAAAATATAACAAATATATAAGAATACGTTTAAATATTAGAGCAACAGGTACGATAAAAAATAATATTAGCAACAGTAACAGGAGGTAGTAATAACAATAATGAACTATTTAAGTATCACAAAAAGTAAGCAGTAAAAATACATAATCAGTAACGTGACAAGAAAGTTGTATTTTAATTTTTTTGCAAGCATTTATAACTGTTTTAATTTTTTTATATAAACGTATTAATAGATTAGTTACCAACACAAATTACGTTATTAAATTTTAAACGTTTATGATCTGAATGTTATGGTAATGCAGAACTTATTACTTTAAACATACATACTTTTATGTGCAAGTACAGTTGTTATTTTGATTTTATGGTTTATTGCTTTACCTCGTAAGTAAAATATAGAGCGCGTAATCATTTCGGATAACAATTCTGCTTTTTCATAATTCGTATTGTAAAAACGGAGTAAGTTAAATAATGAAAAAATACTAATCACATATTTCATAAATAGCTGAAAAGAATTTCAGATCAATCCATTGTTATAACTGTACATTAAAAAGTGCAATTCAAATTTACTGTTTTATGTGGCTTATCCTGGCTTATGTGGCTTGTAATTTATTTGTAAAAAAATAAGAATGCATCGTATCGTTAGAAAACGATGTAACACATTTCATTTTAGTGTATAGCCTACATTCCTGCTTAGAAATAAAATATATACAGACAATTTTATATAACGAGTAACAGCACATTCGTTTGATAACAAAGTTTAATAAATTGCTAAAAATATATTATTTAAAAAATAGGACTATAGTTCCCGCGTTTTACAATCATGTACAAATATGTTATGAAATTGTTTATAACAATATAGAAGGTGCAGGATTTAATTCTTAAGATCGTATAATAATACTAGAATTTATTCAATACTATTTGAGAACGTCTAATTAAACACAAACCGAAGCTGATGAACAAAAATGGAAAATCTACAACTTAAAAAAATAAAAACCTGAAAGTAGCAGTAAATATTTTGTGAAAAACACAAATGCACGCACCTTTTAACAGATTCCCATGAACATTTCAGTTTTGAGTACTAAAATCTTCCTACAGTTTTCAATCCGATAAGTATGAACTGTCAAATCTATCCATATAACCTACAATACTATAGTAAACAGTCCCATCATAAACTACTTACAAATGCACACAAACTACCAGAAATAGACAAGAGATGTTCGGCCGCCCTGGTAGAAACCACAGTACCGATGTCCCGAAGAGGTGGGCCACCGCTAGGCATGGAACTGGAGACCCACGGGGCCATGAGAGAGCCCGTGAATTCTTCCAGTGCCATTCCCAGAAGTGTAGCCCGAGGGGCTGGCGGACGATGACTGAAGACTGGAGACCGAAGAGCGAGGCCTGCGCTGTGCCAGTGGCGACGCCGCTGGGAGGGGGGTGACGTCGGTTCACTGAGTACCGGGGATGCGCTCCGGTTCGCGCATGACCCGCGCGCTTCGCCACGATACGCGCGGAAAAAAGTACCAGCTTGAGAACGAACGTATCGAAACTGTCCGAAATAAAATTACTGAGAAAAAGTGCCGTCGTTAAACAACGGAGTGAGACGAAGAGTTTTTGGAACGGTCGACTTTGTGGTCTGCAGGACAGGGCAGAGGTAGCCATGCAGGTGCAGCGAGATCCGACGCGTGACGGCCTACAATGGCAGAAGGCAGCATCGACCACCGGGCACCAGGTATCGGGACATCCTCCTTCACGTCATCCTTTGTCCTGGGGAAGTTGGTATCGATGCCGCCACGTGTCCATGGTCCGGTGATCGTCATCATCCACTCTCTGGCATCGCTTATGAACAAACTTTTAATATACTTTTTTAGAATATAGGAGGAACTGCTCGTTAACGGAATTCGTTACGGCAGTGGCTCAGGGAATTGACTTGTGAAGTTTCTCTGATACCCGCTCTCCTTCATTTTCTGATGGCTTTGAAGATACCTCTAGACGTGGCCTCCCCTACGTATGTCTTCTGCATCAAAATTATTTTTGTGGAGTACCATGAATACATTACGAAGGGCGTACAGGTTTCTCGTGCTGACTAGACTAGGACTTCTTGAATAATAATTTGGAAGAGTGTGTTGAAAATTGAATGCAGCGTAATTTTACTACTAGTTTAGAATGTTGCATCGGCCGAAATTACTTCAAATAAAATGTTCTGCCATTTAAATATTATCATATTTATAGGGAATTGCAATATGTAAATGACGTTTTGACCAGAAAAATATAATATAATATCCGTGAAAGTGGAGCACTTTTCTCCATTTATTGGGAGGCTTTAATCGTCAATCTGTTGTTGATTTACTCGTTATTTAGAGGATTTGATTATTTCTCTTATAGATCGAGAGAGATTTGACTGCCAAGATTCAGCTGTCCTCTTTTAGTAAACCTCAGGAGAATTCATCTACAACTCCTTTCTTCATTAGCTAATTTATCAGTGACTCTGATCTCCCAGGCGACTTTCGACCCATGCCTGATGCGTTAATGATGCCATGCGTATCTTCTTAAAAACACACTTTCTGATTGCCTGAAGGAATGTGCTTAAAATGTTGTTGGCATTGAAAACCAGTAAGTCAATAATTTATTTCATCAGCATCAATTCTCGCCCACCAGAAAATAAACTCCGAATCGTAAAACAGGTCTGATTTGAGAAGTATATAGCCAGTATAAAAGTTTTGGCTACTTATTATACGACAGCACTGTACCTATATCTAGCGAGTCGGCTTCAATAAAAAGGGGAGAACAGTAGTCCTGATCAGATTCTAGTTACAGCCAATATTATCATAGTTTCGCATCAGTTTCAGAGAACTATTGTGATCAGTAATCCGAACCAGTAGAAGAATGCCAATAGCAACTAAGTTTAGATTAGATTAACATTTTTTTATCGTAATGGAATATTTAGTGAACTTCGGTTAGAGCAGGTGACTTCTGAGTATATTGTCTTACCTACAACTGAAGGGGATTGGAGAAGGTTAATATATAAATGTACGAGTACTTACTTTGATATGATAATAAATACATCTTTAAAGGCTTATCAAAAATCACAATCGTTTTGGTATTTTGAGATAGTTTATTACAGATTCTTGCCTAACCTTATTTTAGCGATGGCTGCTAAATGTAACTAAGATCGTTTCAAATATTTATCCTGCGAGATGATGAACTTCATGTACACTCTCTGGCTTTTTATTGCTCTTTGATTGATGGTTGAAGTATTGTAAAGACTTTTAAACAATATTTTCAGTAATTTCTGCTTTTCCCCATTTATATTACGATTATAAACAAACTGGTTAAATTCGAATTTTGACAGAGGGTTTGATATTTGAAAAAGTTTAAATTAAAATTTCTTCAATGCAAATGTAAACTTTGCTTGTTTGAATCCCGAGTTTCAATCTTATCGCTGATAGAGTGTTAAACACCAAACTCCACCATACTGTATGATAGCAACATAGTGGCAGCGGATACATAAAATGCTGGTTGCACCCCAGCACTAGAGCTCTTATATGATACTGAATAAAGACTCTCCAAATCCGATATGGTGTGTTCAGGTTGTAAGTTGAAGTTATTTTATTGAGCGATTTTTTTATCTGTGAATAATTTAAAATTATCGTTTTTCGCGATCAAATGGTGTAGGTTTGGCTGTTGCAGAGCGCGTAATTCTTTTTGAGTTTGGACCTAAATTCTCACTTGCTGAACAATTACCAAGGTCCTCCGGAGATAGCCGTATAAATTAAAGTGTCCACTCACCGAATTGACTTAAGTTAAACAGTTTATGTTGAAAATAAAAAAAACATTACACATCGCTATATAAGACGGAAAATTTATGATTGTTGCCATATTGCCTGGAATAGTTTCCACTTAAAGGCATTTTTTTTTAATCCTGTAAATGTAGCTTTATATGTAAGTTTAAAAACATTGATCCAGTATCTAGCTAACATCATATTTCTTGTAAAATAAACAACAGGGTAAACACTGTTAATTAAACTATAATTACTGTAAAATGACGTTAATTAAGGACTCGTCACGTTCATATAGGTGGCAATCAGTGTACAATTAAATTAACCCTTAGTAAGCCAGGTAACAAAACAGCTTAAACTGACGAGAATCTTAATGGGGTGGGTAAGTAAGGGAGATTTAAACGAAATGGGAGTGCTTTTAGATTTTCTGTTTTCAATTCACAATTCAGTTCGTATATATTGATAATGTACGTGAAACATATAATAGCAAACTTGACATATTTTTCATTCCGTTTATTTGTTATTATAATTAGGAAAAATATCTGATAGGAGATAAATCATAGCAGTTTTGCCGCTTCGTATGGTAATAGTCCGAGGGGGGTGATGTGGTAGAAGGTGTCCGACGTCCAGTGTGGGTCCCCAGGTAGCCATCGCAGAGGGATGTGGTAGGTGAGGAGTAGAGGCAGGTAGCTTCTCCAATGATTGTACGGCCGGTGCAGTGCGGCGGCCTCGTTGAATCTCGTGGTTGGCTGGCTCTGGTTCGCTAATAGCACTGCTACCTGCTCCTCCAATCTAATAACAATTTCAGCCAGCGAGGCATTGAGCTCTTGGAGGACATTCCTTTTACAAAATATTCCCTCCGTATAATTGTATGGCTGTCAGTCTTTCACGGTGTTCTTATTGTACGCCTGCGCCAGTGTCACGAATGTAAACCATTACCAGATGTTGTTAATTACAATACAATCAATTTACAGGGATTACAATGGCACAATAATCAATTGTTTACACACAATAAACCTCATATAGTGATAAAAAAAAAAACAATATTACCCTGTCCTTCTACATTTGAAGGAACAGGGAAGAAATTATCACTATCAATACAACTCATTGTATACCAAAAAATATTACCCTGTCCTTCTCTATTGGAAGGAACAGGGGACAACAACACCACAACATTACCAAAATTACCCTGTCCTTCTACATTTGAAGGAACAGGGAAGAAATATATCTCATGATATATCACAATACCTCTGTGTATTTACTTTATACACCATTAATGCCATACATTGTCCCTGAAAATTACATGGTTTACAACCACACTCCTATCACACACTTACACTGGCATTTTATATTATGACTTCTCATCTTAGCCATACAATTGCTGAAATTAAAACGTCGTCACATCACCCTTTTATATTCCAATATTTATTTGTATTATTATATATAAACTACTGGACTCTCATACTTAACTTGTTTTGTGTTTTTGGGCCAAATTAATACATAATTATATAATCAATTCTTGAAGTTAATTTAGAAATAAATTATATTGCCAATTTATTGTTTTTAGACCCATCTTCAATTCCTTTTCAACAATATAATTGTCCTGAAAATAAAAACATACTGACCTTTGCCGGGGGGGAGTTAATGTTTATGGAGTTCTCAAATTTCACATTTCAAATTTTAATTTTAATTTGGAAATATGCACCTTTTAAAAAAAAAACAACCTATCTTTATTTTAAAACAAAAAAAAACTCATTTTACCAGGATCAATATTTCCTTGTTATTTCCGATAAGCATTTCACATGGAAAATATTCAATCATATTGCCCCAGTCCTATCTTTACTGCCGTGTCAATAAACTCTTTCACTTATCGGGCCCACTTAGTTTTCACTTATCAGAGTCACTTCGCTTTCACTTATCGGGTTCACTTGTAATTAAACTTTACGATACTGACTCTACAAACAAATCCTTTTTACAAGGGGCTGGGCTATTGTGGCTTGGGCACATCCGGACCTTTTTAAAAATGTACACAGGAAATTCTCAACAATATTCCTATCTCCTGCCCTTATTGTTCTTGACCCTTTCTACAATAACTATAATTATTTTATAACCCCTTTACGGTTTACTAGCACTGGCCCTTATATTTAACTTCCGAAGGGACCTCGACATTTTTCTAAGATTCTAACAGCGTCGTAATTTAAAAAGCATTTCTGTCCCTAAAAGTTTATTTCAAATATTAATTCCTTTTTGAGCAACAAATTCACACGCGCTAGCTCCATTTTTATTTTAAAATAATTTTCTTAAAATAAATCAAATATTCCAAACTCACAATATTATTCTAAGTCCTCAGTCTTACACACTACACAAAATTATGCAGGTTTATACACAATGTTCAAGTTCATTACAAGTCTTATACAAGTTACACACACTTACAGGTATCAGACAAGTTTATGCAAGTTTACAAGTTCTTTCCTGTAAATAACCTGTTGTACAAGTTTATGCTCAAAAAGAAATAGCAGAGTGGCGCAAATTATGTACCGTTATTATAGCACATATTTTAAATTTATATGAAGCTAATACTTTATAAATTAAACAACTTTTCGGAAATACTTGGTTTATTCCGAAATTCAAGTTTACCAAAAAAATTAACAAGTTTACAAACTTTTGATTCGATTTTCTTCAAAACTTCACACAATCGAACAAATCTAATTAAGAGTCTGATTAAAAATGAATTAAAATTAAAAATGAAACTAAAAATTTATACTTCTCAAAAAATGGTTTAAATTAACAAAATAAAATAAAAGTTCTCTTCTCAAAATACTCAAAACTCAATATAACACAAAAACTTGATATTAACTTTATGACCAAAATTTAATTCACAATACTTCAAAAAATGTAATTAATTCTCAGACTCTGAAAGATGGGGAAACTTTAGAAATTTTAATTACAACAGTATAAAAAATCAAAGATATTAACTAAACGCTGGTACGGGACTTACTACTTTGAAGATTACGGAGGCTGATAGGGATTTAATACGCACTGAAGAAAAATTAAAAAACTTGAATTAAAATTTACACGCGATAAAAAAAAATGGAATTACTCTAAATCCCACACTATAGGGTTAGAGGAAGAGCTGCGATTCTCAACAGGACCTTGTCGTCGTGGCTTCAAGACTCGAACTGAACCCTCCAGCGAGCCGGGAGGAACGCATCACCAGATACGTCACTGACCGATCAGCTGATTGCCGGTCCAACTGAAACAAAACAAAGTCCCCGCACCGCGTCTAGTTAATAAGAGCCTACTTCCTACCGCGATTCAGCATAAATGAATTTGAACTATGGTACACTATCTCCTGAGATTTGTTATTAATTACAACTAAACAATTATATACTAATATATGATACACTTTTCTGGTAACTGCAGGTTTAATTTTTTATTCAAAATTTTACAGAAAAAATGTTCATTATATTTGAAATATCTTCTACGAATTATTTGGGGTTTCGCATTTTTGTGCCAGTATCGGTATTTCACATAGAAATATTATTGTATCATAAATATATTAGGTATACTTTAATAATATAAGACGATAGACGTATCTGAATGTGTACCTAATGCTAGTATGTTAGTCTATTCTTGTATGTTTCAATTACTCATATGGTAAAAACTAAAAGGTGACTATTAAAAATATCCAATCTGTATGTTTTTTATTGAACTACTTAACGTGTAAACAAGATCAAAATAGTACTTCGAATTCATTACCTTTTGCTCCGAATATTTAGATTCTTCATTCACAACGCGCTCTGCAATAGATGGACGTCATTACCCATTGCGTGTTAGGTTGATAATGATAGTTTTAAGAGTTATTTGTGCTGGCAGCCATCTTGAATATATTCCCATAAAATACAACGTTTAAACTTCAAACATCTGGACTTCCAAAATTCGGTTTTAGAATTATGGAAGATGACTCATTGTTAAATACTCACTGTAATGCATTTCAAATTATGTTATTGGCTATATAGAAAATATTCTTGTATTTAAACATTTACATATTACATTATTATGTATATAATAAATTCAAAATGGTAAATAAATATTAATATGCAGAGGACTAATTTGTTTTTTTTTTTAATTTTTACTGGTATTTATCATATATTAAAAATGAAACATAATTTTACTACCAAATATAAAAGCATAAAGTATTGTGGGTATTCTCATTCAAACTAAGCAGTTTCATAGATCCTTTGTTTGTATAAAACTTGGAACGTAGTGGATAGCAAGTGGCCATTAAAATTATGTAATTAAATTGTAGCTCGAGAGGGATTGTATAAGGAAAAACTTGTTTCTTGAAACTGTAACTCTTACTCGAATCACTCCCCAGACACATAAATCTTGCTGATCCCTGATACATTGCAGAGGTCTGACAGTGTTATAACGGGGTCAAGTGATGTATAGATATTGGCCACATATATTTACCAGTAACACGATTAACGTTAACCATCTATAGTGATCTGGTTCTAGATTATATATCAACAGGATAAATACCTAATGTGTTCCGATGAACAAGCATTTTACAGTGCAGGAAACGCATAAAAGCTCGTATAAGACGTATAATAACTAGTAATTGCATATTTAAAATAAGAGTCAAAGAGTATTTCTTACATACTACTTTAAGAATCCGAATTAGTGGCCTTCCCTTTGACTTAACACGTAATGTCAGATTATAATTACACTCAAATAATAACACGATTAAGAATTTTTCTACTTTAATGTGTTGCACAACAGAAACAAAACGTTTCGAAAAGTTATATGTGATCTCTTCTTCATGTCTATAATTCCAACTTAGACTAAAGTGCCATTTATAATCAGATGCATTACAACCGCTTTAAAATAATTGTACAATAAATAAAATACGTTGTTACTTCACCCATATATCACACAGCTACACATCATTAATGCTTACCAAAAAGTTTAATATTGAAAGGATAGCGTAAATTCACTTTATTTTGGAACGTTAGCGTTTAAATGGTGGTGAAAACCTATATCGCAAATGTCATGAAGTGATGTCACAGGTCAGTGAGCTTTACTGACAAGTTTGAGAAAGTTTGCTTATCGCCTGTAGATTTAAGTGACAAGTTAAGTGCGGGGTTCAATTGCTCGTGTTGTGCGTTGTTCAACCTCTTAACACTTATGCATTTCTCAGTGCTATATTTCGATTTCCTAATGGCCACAACATCTTCTAAATATAAATTACTCACATTCACAGATGGTAAACATCTAATGTTACATGTGATAAGACATTCGTGATGTTTTTTGTAATCGGAAAATGATTTTCTTTCTTAAATTATTGGTTAATTACACTTCAAAAACTTAATGGTTTGAAAATCTATATATATAAATGCGAATGTTTGTTTGTATGTTACGTTATAACTCTGGGAACCATGCACGAAACATCGTGAAATTTTGTACAGTTGATTCTACACGTTCCTGGAAGTAACATAGGCATACATACTAGAGTAAATTTGGTCCTATTTAAATAGTTTATTTAATTAATTTTTTAATTAAAATCGTTGTTGATGTTAGAGTGTTTTTATATTGGATCGACAGACTGCGCTACGACACAAAATTAACAAAGCGAACTGATACTTAACAGCTGTTATTACTTTCAGCTGAAGTTCATTCAAAGAGGAAAAAAACATTTGTTTACATTTAAAAATTTAGAAAAGATTTATTGTAAAGTGCTTGATCAGTTAGTGTAATGCAGGTTTGCATAGAAGACGTCCATTGCCTAAATTTTAAATTCAGATTGCACCAATGATCAATAATAATATATAAAAATGAATGTTTGTGTGTTTGTCCTTTATAGGACTCAGAAACTATTGGACCGAGCATATTGAAAATATTTTATTTATTTGTATTTTTCTATGTAGAAGGTTTATATGCAATGCCCATTGATGTAACTCACCACCAGGCTGTACTGCAAGATATAAAAGTTATCAAAGCGCCTGCACATTATAAGCTGCAATTACGACACAGTTACGTATTATTAAATAGCCAAACACTATTTGAATGCAAAGACATATACGGGCAAAGCTTAAGAGACGCGTGCGAAGCCGCGGGAAACAGCTAGTATTAAGCATAAATGGTCTACTATTAAGCGTACGAGTGATCGAATAACTTCGCTAATGAAGAACCTATACACATACAATTTTTTATCGTACTAACACTTCGCAATAAGTATGCTGTATTTCACACAGTTCTCAAGATTTATATGATGAACATAATACTATAGATTGCAACATGATGCTATGAGTAAGATGTTTATCTCTAAATATAAGGTAACATGTGGAACAGCATAACTTTTTAAACTTTTTAAACTATAACTATTTTAAACATTTATGCCTTCGTGTTTAATTTATAACTTTAAACACTACTAATAAAGCTACGTTGCAATACAGCAAACCATTTCTTTGTTATCCATACAGCAAGACCATATCTGATCTTGTTCTTCTGGACGTAGTGACATGAGTAATAATCATATTATTTTTGGTTCATACAAGATAAATCATTCCTAGGCAGATTAAGGGGGCCCACGAGTGGAGGAAACGTGCGGTTACTTAATCTATGTTTTTTATTTTCAAGATTAATGTTAAAAGTAAGGAAATATAAGCAACTCGGAGAATTTCCACAATTCTTGTTGAAATATTTGATATTAAAGTTACCGTATTCTAAGTTGTTATTTTTTCCCCCAAAAAAATCATAACATTCTTTTATTCTAAAATTTCATGTATAGAAATAATCACAAGTAAAAATATAGGTATGAGTTGGATTTATCCTGGAAAAGTCTTCAGCGGATGTCTCGAAGAGTTATGATTGATGTCTCGGGGAATAACACTCAAAATTATACCTGTTCTGTTATCTTATTCAGCAAGTTACACATGCTGGATAATGTTATTACAAATAAATAAATATTTTCATAATGCTCGGTCCAATAGTTTCTGAGTCTATAAAGGACAAACACACAAACATTCATTTTTATATATTATTATTGATCATTGGTGCAATCTGAATTTAAAATTAGGCAATGACGTCTTCTATGCAACCTGCATTACACTACTGATCAAGCACTTTACAATAAATCTTTTCTAAATTTTAAAATGTAAACAAATGTTTTTTCCTCTTTGATGAACTTCAGCTGAAACGTAATAACAGCTGTTAAGTATCAGTTCGCTTTGTATTATGTGTCGTAGCGCAGTCTGTCGGATCCAATATAAAACACTCTAACATCAACAACGATTTATAATTAAAAAATTAATTAAATAAACTAATTTAAATAGGACCAAATTTACTCTAGTATGTATGCCTATGTTACTTCCAGAACGTGGTAGAATCACTGTACAAAATTTCACGATGTTTCGTGCATTGGTTCCAGAGTTATAACGTAAACATACAAACAAAACATTCGCATTTATATATATAGATTTTCAAACCATTAAGTTTTTGAAAGTGTAATTAACCAATAATTTAAGAAAGAAATTCATTTTCCGATTACAAAAACATCACGAATGTCTTATCACATGTAACATTAGATGTTTACCATCTGTGAATGTGAGTAATTTATATTTAGAAGATGTTGTGCCATTAGGAAATCGAAATATAGCACTGAGAAATGCATAAGTGTTAAGAGGTTGAACAACGCACAACACGAGCAATTGAACCCCGCACTTAACTTGTCACTTAAATCTACAGGCGATAAGCAAACTTTCTCAACTTGTCAGTAAAGCTCACTGACCTGTGACATCACTTCATGACATTTGCGATTATAGGTTTTCACCACATTTAAACGCTAACGTTCCAAAATAAGTGAATTTACGCTATCCTTTCAATATTAAACTTTTTGGTAAGCATTAATGATGTGTAGCTGTGTGATATAGGGTGAAGTAACAAACGTATTTTATTTATTGTACAATTATTTTAAAGCGGTTGTAATGCATCTGATTATAAATGGCACTTTAGTCTAAGTTGGAATTATAGACATGAAGAAGAGATCACATATAACTTTCTCGAAACGTTTTGTTTCTGTTGTGCAACACATTAAAGTAGAAAAATTCTTAATCGTGTTATTATTTGAGTGTAATTATATCTGACATTACGTGTTAAGTCAAAGGGAAGGCCACTAATTCGGATTCTTAAAGTAGTATGTAAGAAATACTCTTTTGACTCTTATTTTTAAATATGCAATTACTAGTTATTATACGTCTTATACGAGCTTTTATGCGTTTCCTGCACTGTAAAATGCTTGTTAATCGGAACACATTAAGGTATTTATCCTGTTGATATATAATCTAGAACCAGATCACTATAGATGGTTAACGTTAATCGTGTTACTGGTAAATATAAGTGGGCCAAAATATCTATACATCACTTGACCCCGTTATAACACTGTCAGACCTCTGCAATGTATCCAGGGATCAGCAAGATTTATGTGTCTGGGGAGTGATTCGAGTAAGAGTTACAGTTTCAAGAAACAAGTTTTTTCCTTATACAATCCCTCTCGAGCTACAATTTATTACATAATTTTAATGGCCACTTGCTATCCACTACGTTCCAAGTTTTATACAAACAAAAGGGATCTATGAAACTGCTTAGTTTGAATGAGAATACCCACAATACTTTATGCTTTTATATTTGGTAGTAAAATTATGTTTTCATTTTTAATATATGATAAATACCAGTAAAAATTAAAAAAAAAAACAAATTAGTCTCTGCATATTAATATTTATTTACCATTTTGAATTTATTATATACATAATAATGTAATATGTAAATGTTTAAATACAAGAATAATTTTCTATATAGCCAATAACATAATTGGAAAATGCATTACAGTGAGTATTTAACAATGAGTCATCTTCCATAATTCTAAAACCGAATTTTGGAAGTCCAGATGTTTGAAGTTTAACGTTGTATTTATGGGAATATATTCAAGATGGCTGCCAGCACAAATAACTCTTAAAACTATCATTATCAACCCAACACGCAATGGGTAATGACGTCCATCTATTGCAGAGCGCGTTGTGAATGAAGAATCTAAATATTCGGAGCAAAAGGTAATGAATTCGAAGTACTATTTTGATCTTGTTTACACGTTAAGTAGTTCAATAAAAAAACATAC
>NW_025781662.1:0-71652 GCF_021130785.1 Homalodisca vitripennis | reverse complement strand
TTTTGAATTTTATGATGTCTTCAATACTTTTATAAGGTCATTAAATCTAATTTAGAAGGATCGGATGGTTTTTTCAAATATAGTGGTTTTGGCAACCATTGCAATTTAATTTGTATACTCCACTATTGTTAAATTTCGAATTTTGATTTTTATTTGATTTGAATTATTTTTAAACATTAATAGACACAATTTACTTTATTGGACTGATGTTAACCCTCATTGGATGAGAGAGCAACATACCCAGCACACTGAGAAAATAAACGTTAGGCTTGGCATTGTGAGGGTTCAGTTTTTTGGGCCCTTTTATGGTAGAAGCCTTAATGCCGAGGTATACCATGATTCACGTATACCATTCTCCCATCTCTGGCAATTGCAGAGCGCATAACATCGAGTAGGCATTAAGTTCGTCCACAGAATATTTAAAGGTTTTAATATTATATATTTTTATTTATATATAATGTGAATAAAAATTTTGTTTGTCTCTGTAAATGAATAAAGCGTTTTATGTAATAATTATTGATTAAGTTGACTTTTGAAGTTAGAGAAATAAATTTTCTAGTTTTATATTTCTGGTTTTTTTGTTATAAATGAGGTTATTAAAAAAATTGCCAGTTGATGAGAAGAGATCGTTAACTCATTCCGTGGCCAAGTGTTATATTGCTAGTCATTACTGTTAAGTATTTACTCTCCTATTATGAACTTGCCTCATATTATAACTTCATAACATTACCATGTAAAAAATGTTTACATTATAACAATAATTTTTTTCTTGTTTTTGTACCTTGATACCGTATTTTAGTATTACAGACGGTCCGGTATTAATTACTGAATAATTATAAAATAATACAATATTCAATCTAGGAATGATACTTGCAGTTGGTTAGTTATTAATCCAAATAAGCCAATAATCACAGATTTTTGCTATAATAAACAATGATGCGGTATGACAAATAAAGTAATTTACTAACGGTTTTTGAACTGCTCGGTATACTTGTTACGTAAAGAGTTTTGGAAGAATGCAATTCCGGGCTTTTTACTCATCCCAACAAAGAGAAACATTCTGTGGTGGATAAGGAGAAAGGTAGCACTCGCCCTGATCAAAACCAAATGTACCTCTTGAAATATCTCTGTTTACAAACAATGGGCTGTATAGACTGTCCATTCTCAATTTCCTTTAGGGAACAAAGAGTCTTTTTATATTGTCTTGGGTACCGTACAACCAGTGATAGCAATAGAAAGTGAAATGATTACGCATGTACAGATGATAAAAACTTATTTTTACATTGAACTATAGTATTCCTAAGTATCTAAGCAGTATAATTATCATCAATCTAAACTACAGTTAATTTAATATAAGTTAAGAAGTACAAAATTGCTAAATCTGTTATGTTGATCGATACAGCTACCACCATATGGAATATTATATAGGTTGTAGCGTATAATGGTACATATGCTGTGATGCGATATCAATTTTGAAATAAAAGATGCAAATAATGAAAGTATATGGATTTAACGTGCAAAATACCTTAGGTCGAAATATGAAAGTGTTTATCTAAGATAAATTATAATGTTATGCAGAGTGTCCCCTAACTCTCTGGACAAAGGTGTACCTTAAAGTTTTAAGGTCATGGTAAAAATTTTCACAATATAATAATTATTATTATGTGATTTTATTTTATTTTTTTAAATTGTTGTTTTTGTTTCACTGACCAGCTACTGGTTTTTGGTCAGTGTATTTCCAAAGAATGTAAATTGTTTAGTATTTGTTTTTAAATGGTGGAAAATAAAGTATTATTATTATTTATATGAACACTGATGTCCGATGGTTATTTTCCGATCTGTCTGGATGTGTTTTTTTATAAATAAAATGAATAACTTGAAAAGTAATAAACTAAATAAGTCAAAATTTGGCTAATAAGTTTTGATAATAAGGCCAGGTACTGAAAGGAATATCATGAGATTATCTTTGGTATTTTCAAAATGGTGGCCATTAAAACTATAAACTTTAAAATATCTTAAAAACTAGGATCTTTTCTCAAGAATGCAAGAATAACAGTTTTTAGTGTTGTTTTATTGCAAATCTAATGACACCAATATTATTTACATCGAATATTAAATAACTAATTTAGAGCAGATTTCCTGTGACAAGACAAGTCCCACATTGAGAGGTGCTGTTTATTCAGATTTTGTATTGTTGGCTATTCGCAAAGAACCTCAATGTGCGCCATGTCTCGGAGACCTATGTTCTTATGATAAAAATAATATGTTTGTCTTAACCTGAGCAAAAACGTGGTTTACCTTCGTCCAGAGAGTTACGCGATACCCTATACAGGGTGATTCATGAAGTTCTCCCCCCACTTCTACAGCACATTGTACTAGTAAAAATAATGAAAAAATGTTATATAAACATAGGTCCGAAAACGCTTCGTTAGCGAGTTACAGCTAGCGAAAGATTTCGCCTGAATTCCTGGGTAAAGAGTAAAATAAAGCCATACTGAACTTTTGGAAAGGTTAATTAAGTAAGAAATATCGTGGATTCTTATGTATTTTTACCTGATTAAGCTAATAAAATAGGTTTCAGAACTGTACCTGTAGTAGTTTTTGAGGGATTCAGGGTTAAATGCAAAAAATTGGGCACGAAACAATGTTTTTTTAAGTTTGATGTACAATAACTTTGTTAAAATTGGTAATAAATACATAAAATCAACAAACATTAATTGTAGAGAATTTAATTCTGAGAAAATTGATATAATCAAAGTATAAAATAAAACAGAAATAAGTACCAAAAAATCGATTTTATTCAGTTATAATACATTACTAGCTGTAAAGAAATACCGTACGGTATTTAGTTCAAATAAAACAAAAACAAAATGTTTGTTCCTTAATGATGAGATAATTGAGAAAACAAGATTAACTGTTAAATAAATTTGTTTGTAAATAAAAACATCATGTTTTATTACGTTTGTATTTTTTTTTTATAAAAATTTACATCAAATGTTCGAAAATAAATGAAGCAAACATTTTCCCCATTATTGTTTACTAATCATCGAAATGCAGTTTTTTGTTTTATTAATTTCTAAGTTGGTAACGCACGAATAACAGCTAATCAACAATGGTATTCTGTACTGTTACGTTAGAACTGTGTATTAGTGGTGTTTTGCAAGCTACAGCAGGAGATCGGGTTCTGTGAATCGTGTTATTAAATGCAATTTTTCTGTGAGTTATAATTCGATTGTTTATTCAGCGAAAAAATGCCTTACTTATTTGCATCAGAGGAATACGCTGATATGGTTTTTATTTTGGGTTACTGTAATGGTAATGCTAGAGCTGCTGTAGAAGAATATGAACTACGTTACCCTAATAGGAGGATTCCAGATCCCAAAACAATTTCAGGAACTTTTCGTACTCTTCGGGAAACAGGATCACTACCAAGTACTAGAACCAATTATGAACGAGCTGTCCAACTTGATGATGATATTGTTATTAATGCTCTTCATCAAGTACACGACGTATTTCTAGGCGGATAGGAGTTTCGGAGTCAACGGTGTGGAGGTCACTTAATCGAAACAAATTTTATCCGTTTCATAAACAAAAGGTTCAACATCTACAGCTAGGGGATGGTCCGCTTCGCTTGGAGTTTTGCAACTTTTTGAATATTAATAATCAACTCTACAAGCGTATTTTGTTTACGGATGAGGCACAATTCACTCGGGATGGTGTCAATAACTTGCACAATGAACACTCATGGGCAGAAGAAAATCCACATGAGGTAGTGGAACAGAACTTTCAACACCGATTTAGCGTCAATGTCTGGTGTGGCCTTTTGCACAATCGGCTGATTGGACCTTTCATATTACCTGGACGCCTAAATGCTGAGTTCTATTTGCATTTCCTTCAAGAAGAGTTGCCGCAGCTGTTAGAGAATGTTCCTTTACATCTCAGACAAAATTTGTACTTCCAGCATGACGGAGCACCTCCCCACTTTTCACGTGCCGTTTCTGCTTACTTAAATCATCAATTTCCTGGACACTGGATTGGTCGTGGAGGGCCTCACCCTTGGCCACCAAGATCACCAGATCTATCTCCATTGGATTATTGAATCTGGGGATGGATGAAAGACATTGTATGCAAGAAAAAAGTGAATTCTCGTGATGAATTAATTGCCCGTATTATGGATTCGGCTGTGCAGATACAGGGAAGTCCTGAAAAATTAAGAAACGCAACAAAAGCAATACACAAACGTGCTGCAAAATGTACTGATAATGATGGCCTCATTTTCGAACATCTATTATAAAAAGGTGCGTACGGTTGGCCCAACCTGATTAATTTTGCTTAAAACTAGTAATGTATTATACTGAATAAAATCGATTTTTTGGTACTTATTTCTGTTTTATTTTATACTTTGATTATATCAATTTTCTCAGAATTAAATTCTCTACAATTAATGTTTGTTGATTTTATGTATTTATTACCAATTTAACAAAGTTATTGTACATCAAACTTAAAAAAACATTGTTTCGTGCCCCAATTTTTTGCATTTAACCCTGAATCCCTCAAAAACTACTACAGGTACAGTTCTGAAACCTATTTTATTAGCTTAATCAGGTAAAAATACATAAGAATCCACGATATTTCTTACTTAATTAACCTTTCCAAAAGTTCAGTATGGCTTTTATTTTACTCTTTACCCAGGAATTCAGGCGAAATCTTTCGCTAGCTGTAACTCGCTAACGAAGCGTTTTCGGACCTATGTTTATATAACATTTTTTCATTATTTTTACTAGTACAAAGTGCTGTAGAAGTGGGGGGAGAACTTCATGAATCACCCTGTATATTAAAAACACATTGATGTAATACATTACAAATAAGTGATATTTGTAATTTTAACGCATTTTAAAAGTTATGTCATAAATCATTTAAATAAAAAAATGAATAATTTCAAATATAGTATATTCTGCTACTAAAAATATATTTCACAAACAATAATGACTTTAGTGAGTTGATAGCCATATACGAGAATTGATCAGCTGTCGCATAAACCTTATGCCTTTAAATTGTTGACACCTAAAGTAAAGGGTATATTCCACTGCTCAAAGTTCTTTACATGGAGAGACGATGGCCGAATGATCTAACATATTGGACCTTTTATCTCAGTTAGAGGAAGCGTAGGTTCAAACCCTATATGTCCGTTTGCCACTTTATTTCATTAATTTGTCTTGTACTGTATTGACTATTGCCTTTTATATTTCATTAGTATTACGCACATGACAGTGGCCAACTGGGACTGGCAGAGTAAGATTTATATAGGGATGGGGCTCTCCTTCTAAAAGAAATATAAAAATAAAAATGTAAAAATAAGACGCGTTGGATATTTCACTATATTTAAAGCAGCTCTTTTTGAGTACAAGGACATTAACTAAGTTTGTTTGAATCATACCAACTATAATCCAAATTTCCAAGAACATTTGTTCACATAATTTATATGTTTTTTTTAAATAATAAGTCATTATGATATCATTAATAACCATTACAATACCAAATCCCATTACTCTTCAGAACAATTTTGGTTCTGTACTAAAGAAAGTAAAGGAAATTGGTGTGAACATAATTACAAGCTAGTTTAAATTAAACAAATCCAGCGTTGTAACACCTAATTATGTATTAGGTTAGTTACTTACCGGAAGAAGAGATCAGATTGCAGATCTCGAAACGTAATGTTACTGATTTTTTGTTTCACTGAACGATAGCAAATGTCCGGAAAAATCCTGTTTCTACTGTTCCTACACAATCCTTCCATCGTCAAAAATAAACTTCAAATGTAGTTTATGTAGTGACATTAAGTTATGATCAGAAATACAGCTTTGTCAAATAGACTGAAAACTAATATACAAGTAAGTATTGTAATCGCAGCCAAATCGTCATAAACCTTTGGTTTCACAGGTGACTATAGTCAGTATATAGACCAACCAAACCTTCAAATATTCTGTGGACGTCCTTATTGCCTCTATGATATTAAGGGTGCTGTGATTATCAGACAAGGGAGGGTGGTATACGTGACTCCTGGTATACATAGGCATTAAGGTTTCCATCAATAAAAAAGAGCCCAAAAACCGATCCCTCACAATGCCAAGCCAAAAGTTCAACTTTTCAGTGTGTTGGGTATGTTGCTCTCTTATCCTTGTAACTGTTAGTCGATTAACGAGAACTGGGTCTGTTAACGTTACGGTTTATCATGAAAGTTGCATCATCTGAGAAAGCAATGTTGTTTATTACAATTGTTGATTAATAATTATATTGCTACTACTTTTCTGCATCTTTATTTCACAAAATTCTACTAGACGATACAAATCGTACTCACTTAACTCATAAACTAAACGAATTTTGTACGCTTTATAACCAATTTCATGTAAAGCTTAACACACTGATGTTTAGGATATACCTAATACTTGACAAACGTATGTTGTTGAGGTATGGGGATGTTCTAAAACAGACTGTAAAGCTTCAAGTAATATTGGTTCTTCTATAGCCGATTTTGGTCGTCCAGGTTTGGGGTGATCTTTAACGCTTCCTGTTTCCTGGAAACGTTGGATTGATTTTTTAACTCCTGATTTAGATACGGGGTATCGATTGGGTGTCAATAAATAAATTCCTTACTTCACTATAAGATCATACCCCGTCTCCGTAGTTCTCATCATCAGGATCATAATACGATCTTGTTCACTTAAAAACTCAATTTAAACGTAAAGTGTAAAAAAAGTCTTAACTTTGTTAATTCCAACCAGAAACTGAACATGTTACTTGGCTTCCTCAAAACTGATAATATAAGAGAGGTATGCCCTGCAGCAAGTAATAACTGTAAACCAGGTTTGTAAGGAAAGTGGTTGTATATTGAGGTTATTTTCCTTCAGAATGTGGATGTTCATCTTTGACCTCAAATTAATTTTTATTTAAATTGAATGAGCTGCCAGTTTGCACTGGGTAGAAATAGAAAGCTTTAGTTTTTATAACTCTTCTCCTTTTACCGAGACCTTTTATTTAAGGGATCTTTACATTTAAAAACTTTTAGCCGCCCTCCCAAAATAACATTTTAGGGAAGAGAGCAAAGTGGTTACAGTCACTAAAAGTTCACTTCTATTTCCTGGAAAGGTGTCCCGAGTTCCATGCCTTCACTTTTATCCACAAAAAACTAAACAGAGTGTATCCATACTTTTAACTCATACTGTATATGGAAATTCTATCAGTAGGCATTGAATAAAATATACTATTGGATTCCTGGTGTGGATCAATTCTACATTTCAACATTTTGTTTAAATAATTTTAAATACCAGAAAAGAGTTGTCCGTCCGGTATTCTTCCCGTTGTTTGTGTGTATCATCATCGCCCGTTGGTTTTTTATTTGTGATAACTAATCAAATGCATTCATCGTTACCTTCTAACTGCTAGTCACTATTATTTTGCCTTCACCCAAATATGCGAAACCGGATAAAACAGTGTAATGAATTTGGAGGTTATAAAAACAATGCAAAAATGAAACTGATTTACCAACTAAATATTTTTTCTTTAATTCGGTTGTTATATTGTTTTAGCACCACCAAAGCTAAAACTTATTAGACAAGTGTTTTCTAAGTTATTCTTCTTAGCCAGTGTAAAAGCATCCCTATAAAAGGTAGAACTTAGAAGATTTTAGTTTAGTCTTTAGTCTTACATACACTAGTGCGTGATCGGGAATGAGAGCGGGAGCGTTCCAGTACCTAGACTTTCCGAAGTGATTCTTAGGGGGTAAAATCGTGGTATTTTCACACAGACGCGGTCACCAGATGGATTCAGTTCACCGAAGTGAGGCGCAGTGACAAGTTGTTGTGTGTAGCCTCTGAGAACAGTCAAGTTTGAGATACGTACAAGATTTTAGTAAAATTGTATTTATGGTAAACAACTTACGACGTTATTGTCTGATGAAGAAAGCCCTGAATTTGCGTCGTATGACGAAATATGAAGAGCCGAAGATTTTGTAGGAGCTTGACATATAGAAAGAAAACTACAATTCAGGGAGTACCACATAGTACCACGAGTTCATGCCTCTGTAGAGAAGATATGATTCAGGGTTTTATATCTGTTTTAAATTGACACATGAATATTATGAAGACGTTGTCAATGTCATTTGTGGTCTCATTGATAACGAAAATACCACTACTGTTAAACCATTAGTACAGAGGAACTACTAGCACGTACTTTAATGTAAGACCTGTAGTTAATAAGGTTCTTTATAAAGTGACCTGGATTAAATAGATACAGGGGTCCAACTACAGTCTGCCTTGGGGCCGAAAGATCCTGACTGCATTCCTCTAAATTATTATTTAGTTTAGTAAAAAAACTAAGCTTTAAATATACAGTAACGTTTGTGGTGATACAAGGTTAAACCATAAAACAAACACTTCATTAAGATGCCTGTAGGTGTGAGGTGCAAGTACGCGCATGTTTAGTTGTAGTTCAAAGGGTACCTTAATCACGTGAGTCAGCACAGTAAACAACGCACAGCCTTTCTTCAATCATTTCATAACTGTTCTTGATTAGAACCTGAATGTGAATAAATGTTGCGGCATAATACATGTAAGATTCCTATATGTATGATGTATATTTGATGTAGCCATGTTAAACTTGTATGAATCAATTGTGGCACTCACCAAGAGTATTAAGTGTCTTCTCAATGTACTCACAGATCTTGTCTTTCTTCCTAATATTTCTATATCCCATGTGATTGAGGTCATACAACACATATACACCTTCCAGAATTGACTAGCTGAGGTTTCTTCCAAAACAATTCAGGAACAGAACACTATGCAAACTCTGGATGCTACGGAAAGTGCGGGAACCCGCTTTAGTCATGTGCCTGCCTCATGCCCATTTCCCGCACACCGCCTATGTATGAGTGGATTCATATCCCACGCTGGGACACGCTAGGCACTTCTCAGAATTAAAATAGTTCCCACTCTCATTCCCGCACAGGTGTGTGTAGGCCTTTAAGAACTTTCTTTGGCATAAAAATGATAAAGTTACACTGATAAATATTTTTATAACGTATCAAAAATCCATTTCTATATCTGTGGTTCTTAGCTCAAAATGTATAAAAGTACGAAGATAATTAAAAGATTAAAATACAAAATTTAAAAAAGAACTTAAAAATCTTAACACTCTTCTAGACTTTTTACCAGTTAAAATTAATTTAAATAAATTTAATATGAATTTACTATACTACATTTTCCTCTTAAAATACAGCTATGACGCCAAAACACCAATATAACATGTACAGTCAAATAAACGTTTTATTGTTTATTCATCAATAATTCTAACTAATACATAACCCAATAAAACAATTTATTAATCCATTATACAGATATATACAATATGAAATAGAAAAGAATTTTATGTTTCTAACATGTGAAAATTGTGAAATGTAACTTTGCAAACAAAGTAGAATCCAAGAATTCACGTCTATATAAAAGTATTTTAAAAATTTTCAGAGTGTGAGTTGTGATAAAACTATGAAAAATACTAAATAGCATTTTATTATGCAAAAGCAGGCGTACAAGACACTAATTCCAGGAGCTGTATCAAAGTGGAGGAATATAATAGAAATACTTTTTGAAGTGACAACTTCTTTTGTTGGACTATGGATGTATGTTTTGCACAGGGGAAATATGTTCGTTTTTCGTTACGGTAAACGTCACGCATTAGGCATGCTCGCTCTGTAGCCCCTAGGGGCAGGACTATCACGGCCATTTTTATGTTAGTGTGTTACTCCGTTCAGTGGCTATCTAAATGTGCTAGTGAGGGGTTACTGGCGCTCCTAGAAGTGACTCTTAATTTTGGCGAGCTATAAATGCATGTTTCACACGGGGAACAATTTAATTCTTTAGAATTAATTATTCTTTGTGTTGATTATAGTTATACATTTTCGTCAATTACGTTAGGCCTTACCTTACTTTCGCAAAATAAACTAAGAAAAAGCAGATTTTAATATACATTTCCCTAAAAAAGTCAAAACCTTGAATTTTTTATAAAATAAATAAATTTATTTTAATTAATTAACTATTAAAAACGATAAAAAATAAGTACAACGAGATATGGAACTACAATATATGTTGTGTTTACAATATTTTATTGAAAAATGTTTATGTCATACTTCAGTTATCAAAAACCCATAATGTTGTGTTCAGAATAGAATGGCAATAAAAATGAAATAATATTTCGGAAATATAAGACGAAATACAAAATTATATACCAAATTATAGAAACTAATATGAACAGTTAATGATGAAAATGGATAGATATTTATTATTTTCAAATTTATAATTCAGTTATAACTGTAATATATGAAATGTAAAAAAATCTTGCAAAAATATGTATAAAATATAAAGCTTTGACACATAGAATAAGTATAAAGAATTTAGTGTCTCATAACATTTTCAAATAAAAATATATATATTTATAAGTGGTAAACGTACTATATCAAGATATAATTATAATCAGAGCCCGTTTTAAAAAGTAGTCACTTCTCTTAGTTAGTCTCGTGACTACATGTTAAAATCTTTTTCATACCTTGCATTAGTAATTACAATTCTATAAATACTTATTTACAGAAACGAGGTGTTATCAGTGAATTGTGTTGTAATTAAACATTCAAGTTAACATAACTTTCAAAGTACTATTAATGAAACAACATCTGATAAACATGGAATAGAACACCTTATGTACAGAGTGTCTTAACCTTAGTAAGTACATTGATAAGTAATACGATTATATATAAGATGTATTGTTTCGTAACTATCTTTTGGTAATTTTGTGCCAAGTGTCAAATACGGTGTTAACAAAAATTGATAATCTGACAGGAATTCGTCTGACTGTATACCAAATAAGGTTCACACTATATCTTATAAGCTCTGATTAGTTCCGTTTGGAGTTCCGGACTGGAGATTTAAAAGAAACAAAACATTTAAATCAAATAAGACAAATTCCTCAATAGATAATTTGGCATATGACTTTCATATCATATGTTACCTGTGTTATCGTTTATGTGATATATTGTGTGAAATGATATTATGAATGTCACTCGGCAATCTTAACAACATTGTATTTGACTATTTTCATGGCATCAAACTCAGTCTGGAAACGTTCTAACGAGTGACATTGATCGCTAATGCAATATATTTCTACTGGTGCGATAAGCCTATGACAGTATTTTACATAAAATGGAGAAACTGTATCCTAAAATCATGATTTCCATCGTACAAAATGAGAACCTAAACATTTAAATTACAATAAATGCGACATTTTATGTAGCAGAATATCAATAGGTCACTCCTCAAACCCCACAATATGCTGTGGAACACCAATTTATTCATAGCTAAATGTGCTGTAGATTAATAAAAGTTGTCTCCGTTTACTGATACTATGATTCGTCAACGGCTAATAGGTTTTTAATCATAAGCCGGTAAACAATGCAAAATAAACAATATTATAGTTAAATTTAAAACATAAACAAAATGCCTCTAAACTCAACAAGTATGGTTTCTATTAAACAAATTTTACCTATTAATTTTTTTAAATCTGGCTTTAAACTTAAATTGGCGCTGTGTTACATTAAACATTCTTCTTTTTTCAGGCCAATATAACTTTTTAAACTTTTTTAAATTTCAAAGCTAAAGGGTGAAATAAAGTATTCGAAACAAAGACATACAGTAAGTGCTACTCCTCGTTCAATTGTAAAACCTATTGTTTGCTGCATTGTTTCCTTGAGAAAAGTTTTAGAGGCTATCAAATATTATGACCATAGGTGATTTTCAAATTATTGAGCAGTGAGGTTGTTAGGGGAATATGTTGTTGAGTCCGCCATGATTTACTGGAAATATAATGGTTTGAACAATATATGTAAAAGAAAATATGTACATATCACTAATTTTGACTACTAAACTAATTCAAAATAAAAATCGTTTGATGTAAAACCGTTATTACTAATCTTCATCATTGCCAATAAAGAAATTGATCTATTACTTTTAACCACCAAATGTGTTTGGCCTGGAGTATGCTCAGCTTCAGAGAGTACATCATTAAGGTACTACTGTTGAACGTTGCCTTGGTTGAATCAACAGAATATAACGGACACTTACTTCAAAGACTCGAATTGTATCAGGAAAACCATATAAGTTGTTATTGCTCCAGCCATCTGTAACAGAGAATAAGATCGTTAGAAAATACAGCTACTGATAGAAACAGTCTTAACGAGTTAAATATTACCAAGAGGTAAAGTTTCACATGTCGGGTAAATGCTACGACAGACAGTAACAGTGACTGTGTGACCGGTAAATATAGATTGCCGTCCTATGTCACAGTCAGCTGGTCTATCGATCAGCTGTCTGCGCTACGAAACAACCGACTGGAATGAATTGTCAAGAGAGCTGTTGAGGAGAGTGGAGATTATGTGTGGAGAGTCGAGGGAAGATGTCATGTGAGACTGTCTTGATGGAGACGTTGTTGAATTTGGTTGAAGAGAGAGAGTAGAGAGTCACAGTTTCTAGGCTTTAAGCAAGGTGGTGATTGTAGTTGCCCCATAATTAGTACCAGCCCACGATAATATACAGGGTGTTCCAAATTTTATACACACTGAAGGATTCTTGGAAACTATAAAAGATACAGGAAATATTAATTGGATAGAGTTGCATGTATTAACAAGACCAACAATTTAATGTGGTTATGTTAATTATTAGGCTGCGTTTGTTCACTCGCTGCGCTCAAAAAATTGTTGGAAAATATTTTTATACTGTTACATTTTTACATGCAATCTACGCGAATTTTCTTCGTTTTTAAATATTATAGTAAACATTGTTTTAAGACCAGCAAGAAAGACGTTTAGAGTTTTGTAATTTTCTTTTAAACAAAGAACCATTTTTGTTTCTTAATGAAAAGGAATTTGAATTTTGCTGATTTCAAAAATATAATATATTTTATGCTTTCTTCTTGGGTTTCATCGAATAAATCATAAAACCCCGTCCTTTGTACGGTTGTTCCAAGGGAAATTTATTTTACTATTCGATGGTTGGTAAACCAGACTGATATTTCAATGCATCTAGTGTTAGCATCATCTGTTTAATGAAACATAGATATTATCTGACAAGACAAGTCTAAAAATAACTCTGTTCCTGACATTTTCGTGGCTTATTACAACAATAGCATGTTAGTTTCATATTGTGTCATATTATAATCCATAAATTAAATTAAACTTAGAAAATGTTGTCTTATATCTTAAAAAATACTTACTTAATAGCAGCCAGCATTATTCATTATCCAACTCAATGAAATTATAAGAACAAATTGATAAATTCTATCATTTACATTCACGGAAAATGTTGTTCTTTTGTCACAGCAAAAAGTTTTTATATTGTTATTATAGAGTAATAATACGGGCTAATACAAAGTAATAATAATGAATGTAAATAATAAAGGGGGTTCGTTATAATTTATCAATAATATACAATCAAAACAAGATTTATATTGCGCATACGTCAAAATCATATAAAACGTAATCTATAAAAACCGAATTAAGACTGCCAGTGCCTCAATGGAAAGAAGCAATACTAAAGCACAATAATAAATTTAGTAGAAAATATCATAGTTACCTAGGACTAATGGAAATAAATTAGCATAAAAGAAGACAATCTAGTAAATTTACAAGTTATTAATCTAGTAGTATGCAATGTACCAAAACAACTATTAAATTGACAAATTTATTTGATAGCACTAGTCTACCCTAACCTCAAAGTCCTTTTCCACAGCTCATGTGCTAGTTCTATTTTGAAGGTATATGTTAATAAACTAGCTTGCTCTGCCTACAACATGCCTCAGCGAAACTTTTTACAGGCAAAATAAAAAAAGATATTATCAGTTTACAAGACAGACTACTATTTCCTATGGTAATTCTTTTTTAAATTTAAAAATAGCAGTGTGACCAGTCTCTATCTCATTTCTATAATTTAACTATTGCCTTTTTATTGTAGCTAGTTCCTACAGAAGGGTAGCATCCACAAAGCTTTTTTAAACGAATTAGACAACTGTATTTCAACGTCTGTGGAGACATACCGTTTCTAAATAAAGCTGCAAGACTATCATATATATTTATCCTTCACCTACAGCCTTCACTGGTACAACAGTAATTCTGGACAGCTCTTTACGACCAATTCTCTACACCCTCCATCAATGTTAGGGGAGTCCTCCATAGGTTTTTGTGTCATAAACGTATGGAAGAATAATTAATCAATTTTAGTTGTATATATTAAGACTATTCCACAAGATATAGTGGTACATCATCGGAGAAATTAGCGGTTGCATTGCACCAGATTTATCTAGTAAAATACAGTAAACCAGTGAGTTGTATATTTATCTATCTATGTCACGTGAAGTTCTAAAATGCTGGCTCAAATTGTAGGACCGTTGGTTCTGATTCTCAGCTTAGGAGAAGAATGTTATTCTTTAGGCTGCCTTTGAGAGTTGATCACTATTTACATACTACCAGTAATACTCCAGGAGGGAATAGAATGTCCAATACTAAATCTTATATGCGTTTTAAATACCCTTAGACATATTTCTTATATATCAGGTCTTATATATGCATAAATATGCTTGTTTATTTTACTAATATCTTAAAAGTAGAAAAAGAAATATTTCACTTCTTACTGGGGTAACAATTTGGTAGTTTAGGTTGAAAAATCCACAAGCAGAAAGCTCCACCTTCTGTTTAGACAACTGGAGAAAAAACTCCTCCAACTGAAAAAAAATTGATATAGTATATTTATCATACAACTGCTAGTAGAATAGTTTGAAGAATGTCAAACTCTTCTGTACAATAGTAAAATGATTGTTAAGGATTGTAAAAATAAATTCATACTATTCTAATCTATTTATTTATGTAAACCTAGGTTGTTTGCAGAACACTACCTTAATTTTCGTAATACTTATGCTAGGAAATTGCCTTAAACAAATAATAAATAATACAATATTTTTAGTACTTTTTACTTAACGATTTGAAATAATTTGATTTACAGATATCAACATTACTTAGTTTAATTAATATTGGCTTCAATCTTAACTATTTATTTTTAACATAGCCTGCTTTACGTTTTCATCCTAAGCATAATTGCATTTAAGAGTAAATATTTACTTGTAATACATAAATCCACCTAAGTATAATAGGATATTGTCAAACATGTTGTGAAAATTGTACACGAAAGTAAATATCAAGAAACATCAAAAAGATGATTTAGTTTCTAGTTTGAATGATTGAACACTTTATTAATCTAGAATCATCCATCCTTTTTAATTAAAAAGGACATAATCAACTATACAGATACATCCCAGTTGCTAACAGTAACTGGAGTCAAAAAGATGTAGGATTAACCCTGCGGTTTTGTTACGCACAGTTATCTGGGTCACCTCGTTATTATTGCTGAGTTTTTCGTATTTTAACGCATTATAATCTATAGAATAAGAAGCCATATATCACTTCTCATAACTTTTAAAATTAAATAACTTTTGTATTTATGTAATTTTTAAGTTCGGCGATTTTATAATTCTATCTTAGTTAAGAAACTGACGTATTGATTGACATTAAAAATTTTTACGTTTAAATCGTTATGTTTTACACGATCTATTTTTTGTACTCAGTTTTCAGAACTTAGTACAAGACGCCATGTCTCAGTTCGCTTATCTTTAGTATAATAAATCGAATTTATATTTGCAGTGGTAATAAGTAATGACAATGCGTATACAATGATTACAAACTGATCTCGTAGTTCATCGTATATTTCCATGTTGATCAGCCTAAAGACAGTACGCACCATCTCATCTGCCTGGAAAATTACTCTGACTTAAAATCCAAGCAGAACAAAACTAAAGTTACTTACTCTGAAGATTGGGTGGATGTAACAAACATGCTGAACTAACAAGAATTCAGATATTATTCTTAAATATAATGAAAAATAATGTTTAAAGAGTGTGAACAATTTCTTCTTTACAGAATAATGCTCTTTTTGGTGTGAATGTCTACAGTACATACCGATTCGGTAACGTTTGTGCTAAGGTAAGCCACCAGGAGCAAGAGAGAAATGTGGCTTGAGCACAAAATCCCTGCATTGATAGTGCCAGTCACATTCTCATGAAGATAATAAATAACAATCGCTGAGATAGAGATCACGGTGCATAGGAACGTCGTGAGTACAACTGCCAAGAGCTGGTCGCCGTAGAAAGCGTTAGCTTCGCGGACAATGTTACACAGCAGCCAGTAGTCCCGGATCAGAGCCTTTATCCTGCCAGCGGTAGTGTAACCTTCTGTAACTGATAACATGATTTGAATAAAAGATTGAATGTTACTAGACCTGGAATATTTAGTATATTTTTATTACTTCTTACTATTCAGTGATGAGAACTTTATATAAAAACCCGATGTTGTTATGAAGACTAAGTCGTGGCGATCATTAGAGGCTACCCATTACATCTTATAAAAGGTTTTAATGAAAACTTGAGATCCATTAAAAATATGTTTTATTCTCTGTACAAGTATTTGTGTAAAATCTACAATTTTATTCCTCACATAATTACTGTGAAGGTAGACTGTATTTGTAAGTCAAGAACAAAACGTAAACAATATATATATATATATATATATATATATATATATATATATATATATATATATATATATATATATAAACGAAGTGATACTAGTACTAATAACGTGAACACTCAACTAAAATTAAATTATGTTCCCCCCCCCTTTTACAGCAAACAAATTAGAAGAGAATGAAACATATGATGGGAAAGAGATTTTGGAGAAAAATATAAAACGCTATCAACAGAAAAGATTAACTTTAAACAATAGCGTCAGGTTCATCATGCCGAGTGGAAGTTCAATAGTTTAAGGAAATTGATGACTTCAAGCTAAGGAAACTTCACAGGATTATTTTTATTAAGCTAAACTACAGCACTTTTTAATGCTGCAATCAACATCCTGGCAAATCAAACAGTTGCATACAAACAATAACCCATGTTATTCTTTACTCGCTTGGACATTTTATACTCTGGCCCACAACACCATCATAAGTTAGCAACTCTCTCCAACACCTTAAAGCGATAGATTCAAGAGGTTTTGGCGACATTACGTTAAAAATCATGAACAATGGGAAAACAGTTAATTAATTCTCTTAGTTAGTATAACAAACAAGTCATTTGGTCAGGGGAGATTCCAAATTAAACTCAAGAGAACACATGTATATTAAGAGTAGGGGACTCTTCCGGGACTCTAAAAACTACAGGCCAATTTCACATCTATCGACTTCTATCTCCAAACTCATTGAAAAGATTGTTCTCAAAAGGCTATTAAAACACCTCTCACGATATCAGTTTCTTCCAGATAAACAACATGAATTCACATCAAACAAATCTACAAATATCGCGATCTTAAGTGTTAATGAACAAATCATAAAAGCACTTGAGGATGCTGACTCTACAATTGCAATCTTCTTAGATAACAGTAAAGCGTTTGATTGTATTCAACACGTTTTGCTGCTGAAAAAACTGGAAAGCTTGGAAATAATGGTTTTGCATGGAAATGGCTCGAGAGTGTCTTAACAGACAGATCTCAATCAGTGGAATTGAAGTATATCAAATCCAGTGCACTTGAGACAACATCTGACCTCCTCCCATTAACATCTGGCGTGCTACAAGTTTCCGTACTTGAATCTATTCTTTACATAATCTTCATAAGTGACTTTCCGAACTACCTTGCTGAATACTTTAGTATACTGATGTACACAGATGATACTGCTCTTTTGCTCAGAAACAAAAACACAACCGATCTAGAAATACAAAACTTTGTCGCTCTAGACATGGCCCATGGAGACAATGGGATTACAAGATGTGTTAAACCTTTTGGAGGCTGCATGTTAGGGAGTAATAACAAACCGAGAGACTCGTGTCGTGAAGCCTTCAGACAATTCAAGGGGCTGACTGTGGTATGCCTTTTTGCCCTAGAAACAGCCCAATGTAGAGAAGGACAGAACATGCAAAGAGGAAATGACTCTTACAACTACAATACAATAATAGCCAACATCATCCTCCTAATCCAACATCTTTTACTTTATGTAAAACAGCCATCTTAACTTAGAGCTAAACTTCTGAACATCCTTTCTGAAGATGAAGAACACTAACTGCACATAAAACATGAGAAAAAACATTGTGAAGTGGAAAAACAAGACCGACCCTGCCGACAATCTTAGAATTTGAAAGTTGGATACAATGTTTCAATAATAACTTTCATTTCCTTTTATATTTTGATCCAAATATGTTGCTTTATATTCCATTATCTATTAAAAATTCTATGTAATTTTGCAAATTACAGGTACATTTTTTATTATTCCTTTGATGCTTTGATTCTAATCCTTCCATAGTTAAGTAACTGTCCATTGTTTTATTATGTAACAGACGCACGCTTTGTTCTTGATTTTATTGTGAATAAAGGATCATTGACTATTATATATTAGTTTACTGGATATATAAAGCAAACTGTTACTTACAATTTTGGCCACAGTTGGTCTATTTGTGAGTATCAAGTACACAGATTTCGATTTTTCAACTAATGTTTATGAATTTGGATTGGCGATAGAAATTGTAACATAACGGAATTTTTAAGGTGTTGAGAGTTTACTAAAAAATATCATAAACAACAACTGCAAAGCACGTTTTAAATTAATCACTCAACACAGAACTACTTTTCAATAACATTGAGACGTTTAACACAAACATATCTTAGATGATACACGTTTTTCAACGTATTATATTGGTATAAAATGTAACAATATAATCAAAACAATATAACAAATATCAAAGAAAAAACTTTGTTTAAAAATGATTAGGAGATTTATTTCAGTGACTATTCTACTCTGTTTGGAAGTTCTTGGCTTGATTTACCTTTTAATGTGTAATTTTGTGTTAGTTGTTTGATGTATGGGATGTTTTCTATTTTTGTGTTAAGGAGATTTTATTTTTAAAATTATTTTTATTAGTCTTTAGTTTTGCTACTGTTACTATTATAATACATTCATTGTAAACAATGAATATTATTGTGATAGACTTTTGTCATACCAACATTCCAATTTTATTTACTGAAATTCTTGATTTTTTAAAGAAGTAAATACTTTACAAATTTAAATAGACTATGTGTTTTATCTTGACAGCTCAATCTAAAGAGAAAGATGAAAGCAGTTTTTTAATTTAATGTATTTGATGTACTGTTTGGAATTCCAATTCCAAAACGTTTAAAAGAATCATAGAGTTTACAACACCACACAATAAAAATTATCATAATAATGAAAGCTATTGTCACATCTGATATTGAAAATGTAATTGACTAATATATACTGTAAAATAAATATAATTATAAAATTAAACAATTCCTCACCACAACTACAATCAGAGACTAGGATTTGGTATGGGTTCAAACTTCTGAAACTGTTTCCCACTACGACTTCCTCTATCTTGTAGGTTACATTCAGGAACCTTGCAGCTATACTCTGAGTGATGTGACTGAAGTGAACTAAGAATACACCTTGAGCCCAGATCGTACAACTCATACAGATGTAATACATAATGATGAATTGTTGCTCTTGAAAGCTTAAGTTTACCTTTAGTGAATGAACGATCCGAAGTACAATACAAATTGTCAGAACGGCTGTAATTACAATACCAGTGACAACCATTTCCATCGTGGCGTTTGTGCGTGTTGTGGTTAGTTTCAGATTTCTGTCGAACATGTCGAGGCCATAATGGATGCGGACAAATCTTATTTGTTTTCGATTGTAGCTGAAGAACAAGACAAGTGTCAGAGCCGTTGTAGCTATTCCTCTCACGAACACAAATATCCTGAACAATTTGTGTTTGGAATACAAGATTTCTGAATCCATTTGATATAACTCATACCATTTGTATGCCCATAGCATTGAAGCAAAGAATTGTAATGAAACAAGAGTGACGCTCCACAGTTGTGACGTTGAAGAGGAGCATAACAGTTTCTTTCCATCAGGTCCTAAAGTATATTTCAGTGGAAAACCGCCAAATATTTGACAAAAAATATTTACTTGTTCTGGCCAACCCTCCATTTGTCAGATCTAAATAATTGGAATCAAAGGAATATAAGAATTAAAAAAAAAGTATTTCTCTTAAAGACAATGTGTGTCAATCGTTAACCATTGATTTTAAATTACTAAATCGGTGTTTGTATTTTCGTTTCCTCTTGATATGGAATGCCCCGCTGTGATTATAAAAGCAAGATTGAGCAATTATGCTTTTGCACCATGCTTTACGTAATGTAACCCAATGGGTTACAAAACCATAGTTTGCTTCTTTGATACTTCGAGGCAAATATTACATTACATCATTTGATAACTTGATATACAGATATGAGAATGCGTTTAAAAGGATCAAATTGTTTTGAAAACACAATAACATGTTTTGACCAATCTTTAATTTTGCAGTACTGGATCACTACCATCAAAGAGTATATCTAACGTTAAAAATATGTTTCTGGTAAACACAAACTATTTCACCCACGAACCGTCGAATACCAGGAATCTCTATTATTATGTGACCTGAGACGTTTCATTTTAACATTACGTTTACATTTTGTATTGCATCGTGAGTTTGAGTGCCTCTTAGTGATTATACATTTCATATAGGGAAAAGTTATTAAGGACTGTAGTGCAATGCAATACACTTAAAGGATACAAATTAAAAAGTGATGTTTGCGTTTGTTTTAGTTTCGTGGTGTGAAGTGCCTCGTGGCGATTATAAAGTTTAAAAATAGGAAAATCAATATTGCATTTTATATTTATTAAAGTGTAATAAAACAAAATCAAGGGTTCTATTTCTATAGGCGTGAAGTGCCTCGTGTTGATTATACAGTTAGAATAAAGTAATTACTGTTGAAAATTATAATTATTAAAATGTAACCCAAGAAAAATGCCAAAAGTAATGTTTACATTTATATAAACACGTGGTACCAAGTGCCTCGTGGCAATTACAACGTTAGAGTAGAGTTATTATTTAATGCACATTATA
This sequence comes from Homalodisca vitripennis, assembly GCF_021130785.1. NCBI lineage: Eukaryota > Metazoa > Arthropoda > Insecta > Hemiptera > Cicadellidae > Homalodisca > Homalodisca vitripennis. The sequence goes on along the minus strand of NW_025781662.1, from coordinate 50,496 downwards.
ATTTATTAAAATATAACCGATACAAATGCGATTAACGCCAAGGCCATTTACATTTCTATAGCCACTTGGTACAGAGGGCCTCGTGGCGATTATAACTTTGGAATAGAGATATCATTGCACATTATAATTTATTGAAAATGTAACACAATACAGATGTCAAAAACAATGTTTACATTTCTATAGCCACGTGGTACCGAGGGCCTTGTGGCGATTATAACGTTAGAATAGAGATATAATTGCACATTATAATTTATTGAAATATAACACAATACAGATGTCAAAAACAATGTTTTCATTTCTATAGCCATGTGGTACCGAGAGCCTTGTGGCGATTATAACGTTAGAATAGAGTTATCATTGCACGATATAATTTATTGAAATGTAACACGATACAAATGTCACAAACATTGTTTGCATTTCTATAGCCACGTGGTACCGAGTGCCTCGTGGCGATAATAACGTTAGAATAGAGATATCATTGCACGATATAATTTATTGAAATGTAACATGATACAAATGTCACAAACATTGTTTGCATTTCTATAGCCACGTGGTACCGAGTGCCTCGTGGCGATTATAACGTTAGAATAGAGTTATCATTGCACGATATAATTTATTGAAATGTAACACGATACAAATGTCACAAACATTGTTTGCATTTCTATAGCCACGTGGTACCGAGTGCCTCGTGGCGATTAATAACGTTAGAATAGAGATATCAATTGCACGATATAATTTATTGAAATGTAACACGATACAAATGTCACAAACAATGTTTACATTTCTATAGCCACGTGGTACCGAGTGCCTCGTGGCGATTATAACGTTAGAATAGAGATATAATTGCACATTATAATTTATTGAAATGTAACACAATACAGATGTCAAAAACAATGTTTTCATTTCTATAGCCACGTGTTACCGAGGGCCTTGTGGCGATTATAACGTTAGAATAGAGTTATCATTGCACGATTATAATTTATTGAAATGTAACACGATACAAATGTCACAAACATTGTTTGCATTTCTATAGCCACGTGGTACCGAGTGCCTCGTGGCGATAATAACGTTAGAATAGAGATGTCATTGCACGATTATAATTTATTGAAAATTTAACACAATACAGATGTCAAAAAACAATGTTTACATTTCTATAGCCACGTGGTACCGAGGGCCTCGTGGCGATTATAACGTTAGAATAGAGTTATCATTGCACGATTATAATTTATTGAAATGTAACACGATACAAATGTCACAAAACATTGTTTGCATTTCTATAGCCACGTGGTACCGAGTGCCTCGTTGCGATAATAACGTTAGAATAGAGATATCATTGCACGATATAATTTATTGAAATGTAACACGATACAAATGTCAAACAATGTTTGCATTTCTATAGCCACGTGGTACCGAGTGCCTCGTGGCGATAATAACGTTAGAATAGAGATATCATTGCACGATATAATTTATTGAAATGTAACACGATACAAATGTCACAAACAATGTTTACATTTCTATAGCCACGTGGTACCGAGTGCCTCGTGGCGATTATAACGTTAGAATAGAGTTATCATTACACATTATAATTTATTGAAATGTAACACGATACAAATGTCACAAACATTGTTTGCATTTCTATAGCCACGTGGTACCGAGTGCCTCGTGGTGATAATAACGTTAGAATAGAGATATCATTGTACGATATAATTTATTGAAATGTAACACGATACAAATGTCACAAACAATGTTTACATTTCTATAGCCACGTGGTACCGAGTGCCTCGTGGCGATAATAACGTTAAAATAGAGTTATCATTGCCCATTATAATTTATTGAAATGTAACACGATACAAATGTCAAAAACAATGTTTACATTTCTATAGCCACGTGGTACCGAGGGCCTTGTGGCGATTATAACGTTAGAATAGAGATATCATTGCACATTATAATTTATTGAAATGTAATCCTATACAAATGTCAAAAACAATGTTTAAATTTCTATAGCCACGTGGTACCGAGTGCCACGTGGCGATAATAACGTTAGAATAGAGATATCATTGCACATTATAATTTATTGAAATGTAACACGATACAAATGTCAAAAACAATGTTTACATTTCTATAGCCACGTGGTACCGAGTGCCTCGTGGCGATAATAACGTTAGAATAGAGATATCATTGCCCATTATAATTTATTGAAATGTAACACGATACAAATGTCAAAAAACAATGTTTAAATTTCTATAGCCACGTGGTAGAAAGGGCCTCGTGTCGATTATAACGTTAGAATAGAGATATAATTGCACATTATAATTTATTGAAATGTAACCCAATACAAATATAAAAAACAATGTTTTCATTTCTATAGCCACGTGGTACACAGGGCCTCGTGTCGATTATAACGTTAGAATAGAGATATCATTGCACATTATAATTTACTGAAATTTAACTCAATACAAATATAAAAAACAATGTTTTCATTTCTATAGCCACGTCGTACCGAGAGCCTTGTGGCGATTATAACGTTAGAATAGAGATATAATTGCACATTATAATTTATTGAAATGTAACACAATACAGATGTCAAAAACAATGTTTTCATTTCTATAGCCACGTGGTACCGAGGGCCTTGTGGCGATTATAACGTTAGAATAGAGATATAATTGCACATTATAATTTATTGAAATGTAACACAATACAGATGTCAAAAACAATGTTTTCATTTCTATAGCCACGTGGTACCGAGGGCCTTGTGGCGATTATAACGTTAGAATAGAGATATAATTGCACATTATAATTTATTGAAATGTAACACAATACAGATGTCAAAAACAATGTTTACATTTCTATAGCCACGTGGTACCGAGGGCCTTGTGGCGATTATAACGTTAGAATAGAGATATAATTGCACATTATAATTTATTGAAATGTAACACAATACAAATGTCAAAAACAATGTTTACATTTCTATAGCCACGTGGTACCGAGTGCCTCGTGGCGATTATAACGTTAGAATAGAGATATCATTGCACAATTATAATTTATTGAAATGTAACACAATACAAATATAAAAAACAATGTTTACATTTCTATAGCCACGTGTTACCGAGGGCCTCGTGTGGCGATTATAACGTTAGAATAGAGATATCATTGCACATTATAATTTATTGAAATGTAACACGATACAAATGTCACAAAAAACAATGTTTGCATTTCTATAGCCACGTGGTACCGAGTGCCTCGTGGCGATAATAACGTTAGAATAGAGATATCATTGCACATTATAATTTACTGAAATTTAACCCAATACAAATATCAAAAACAATGTTGACATTTCTATAGCCACGTGGTAGAAAGGGCCTCGTGTCGATTATACCGTTAGAATAGAGATATAATTGCACATTATAATTTATTGAAATGTAACCCAATACAAATAGAAAAAACAATGTTTTAATTTCTATAGCCACGTGGTACCGAAGGCCTTGTGGCGATTATAACGTTAGAATAGAGATATAATTGCACATTATAATTTATTGAAATGTAACACAATACAGATGTCAAAAACCATGTTTTCATTTCTATAGCCACGTGGTACCGAGGGCCTTGTGGCGATTATTACGTTAGAATAGAGATATAATTGCACATTATAATTTATTGAAATGTAACACAATACAGATGTCAAAAGCAATGTTTTCATTTCTATAGCCACGTGGTACCGAGGGCCTTGTGGCGATAATAACGTTAGAATAGAGATATAATTGCACGATATAATTTATTGAAATGTAACACGATACAAATGTCACAAACATTGTTTGCATTTCTATAGCCACGTGGTACCGAGTGCCTCGTGGCGATAATAACGATAGAATAGAGATATCAATTGCACATTTTAATTTATTGAAATGTAACACAATACAGATGTCAAAAAACAATGTTTACATTTCTAAAGAAACGTGGTACCGAGTGCCTCGTGGCGATAATAACGTTAGAATAGAGATATAATTGCACATTATAATTTATTGAAATGTAACACAATACAGATGTAAAAAACCATGTTTTCATTTCTATAGCCACGTGGTACCGAGGGCCTTGTGGCGATGATACGTTAGAATAGAGATATCATTGCACATTATAATTTATTGAAATGTTAACACAATACAGATGTCAAAAGCAATGTTTTCATTTCTATAGCTACGTGGTACCGAGGGCCTCGTGGAGATATAACGTTAGAATAGAGATATCATTGCACGATTATAATTTATTGAAAATTTAACACAATACAGATGTCAAAAACAATGTTTACATTTCTAAAGAAACGTGGTACCGACTGCCTCGTGGCGATAATAACGATAGAATAGAGATATCATTGCACATTATAATTTATTGAAAATGTAACACAATACAGATGTCAAAAAACAATGTTTACATTTCTAAAGCCAAACGTGGTACCGAGTGCCTCGTGGCGATTATAACGATTGAATAGAGATATCATTGCACATTATAATTTATTGAAATGTTAACAAGATACAAATTTAAAAAACAATGTACCGAGTCCCTCGTGGCGATAATAACGTTACAATAGAGATATAATTGCACATTATAATTTATTGAAATGTAACCCAATACAGATATAAAAAACAATGTTTACATTTTATAGCCACCTGGTACAAAGGGTCTCGTGGCGATTATAACGTTAGAATAGAGATATCATTGCACATTATAATTTACTGAAATTTTAACCCAATACAAATATAAAAAACAATGTTTACATTTCTATAGCCACATGGTACACAGGGCCTCGTGTCGATTATAACGTTATAATAGAGATATCATTGCACATTATAATTTACTGAAATGTTAACCCAATACAAATATAAAAAACAATGTTTACATTTCTATAGCCACGTGGTTCACAGGGCCTCGTGTCGATTATAACGTTAGAATAGAGATATCATTGCACATTATAATTTACTGAAATGTTAACCCAATACAAATATAAAAAACAATGTTTACATTACTATAGCCACGTGGTACACAGTGCCTCGTGTCGATTATAACGTTAGAATAGAGATATCATTGCACATTATAATTTACTGAAATGTAACCCAATACAAATATAAAAAACAATGTTGACATTTCTATAGCCACGTGGTACCGAGGGCCTTGTGGCGATTATAACGTTAGAATAGAGATATCATTGCACATTATAATTTACTGACATGTAACTTAATACAAATATCAAAAACAATGTTTACATTTCTATAGCCACGTGGTACAAAGGGCCTCGTGTCGATTATAACGTTAGAATAGAGATATCATTGCACATTATAATTTACTGAAATGTTAACCCAATACAAATATAAAAAACAATGTTTACATTTATATAGCCACGTGGTAGAAAGGGCCTCGTGTCGATTATAACGTTACAATAGAGATATCATTTCACATTATAATTTATTGAAATGTAACACGATACAAATGTCAAAAACAATGTTTAAACTTTTATAGCCACCTGGTACAAAGGGTCTCGTGGCGATTATTAAGGTTTGATGGGGTAATTATTATTTCGTAATGTTCTTTAATAATATGTAACATAGTACATTTTAGAAGTGATAGCTTTATAATTTACATAATGTACTCTTACAACCAGGTTTAAATGTTAAACAACTGTATTGAGCAATACTTAGGTACTGACGTTATAACTGTTATATATTAGGTTTAATAAGATTATATGTTTTGATAGTAATTTAAGGCAAAAAGCTTGTTTACAGTGTATGAATTATTTAACCTTCTTATGGATAGAACCATAGAAATTGTATAAAAGATGTAACGAAATTACAAATTATGGTTGATATTATTGTACAATCTTGATGGGATTAAGAAATAATATAAAATATAACGTTCCAGGTCCTAGTAAAATCCTTTTAAACAGTTTTATTATGTGGGTTACTGTACTAAGTTATACTACTAAACTATTTGTAAAGCCGTTTTACAGGTATAACAGTCCGCAATTTTCTACATTCCAAACGCAAATAGGAACACAATGACTGCCGTAAGAGGCCGAGACTAGCTACGAATACGAATCTTTTTGCTACAAATATTCGTAATTAATAAAAACGACTAGTTACTCATACAAAATCTGAGAACTGTTGATCTAAATAGAAAACTCATGAATAGCCTGCATGTCAGAGTAGGCACAATTCCATGAGTGGGTAAATTAACCTGAGTAGTATAAGTTGCATTATATTCTTAAATTAAATTTGTTGCGGATGTCTCTTAATCGGTTTATAAGTCAATTCAAGTTTATGGGTGAGCTAAAAATGCAATGTTATCAATGTTTATTGTTTAAGATAACATTTATGTAAGTATGAATAAGCTATTGACGATTGAAATGGCTAATGGTGTGACAACCCACGTACTGAAATCTACCAATATTTTCATTGTACTTTCATATGCAGCATGGATCATTAGGATCAAACTGTAAAGAGACAGGTCGAAACTTATGAATCTGTAAAAAAAGTGTTATAACTTATGATAGAAGCATCAGGCTTCTTTACTGAAAAAAATTTCCAACAGAGCGAATCTAGACTTAAAATTAATAAAGAAGTTTCAGGAAAGATGTAGGAAGGTGAGTAATACACGATCAGGAAACAGAAGAAAGGTGCGAGTGACACGGGTTTTTGCATAATGTACAGAGATCTGAATAAGGTGTACTGTCCTATACCGCACTGTACTTGTTCTACCTCGGGCTCGTGTGACACATTAAATTGACGGATTATCGATGTCTGCCACCACTAGACTATACTTACCAATTCTGTTCAGTAATTCCAATAATGATTTCCTTCATATAACACATTCCGAGATTCTCATCCTTCCATTTCAATGAAGGGCATCAGGCACAGGGAAACCGAGGACCTAGATAAAAAATCTTCTCCTTGTAATAATAAACCCGACATTCATATTTAAAACCAATCAAAAATTTATCACATCAAGGTAGTGATCTCCTTTTATTATTTGTAACTGTATCTGTTAGAATAACACTGAGCTTGTTTTATAATATTTTTAAAAGATTCTCTGTATACCTGCGGCTTTGGTATATTATATTGTTGAACAGCTTTCCGATCCTATTCAGGATTTTACTCAAGATATCTTCAATAACAATATTTTATATTAAAGCTTCATAGGAAGTGGGTGTTTACGTAAAATTATATCAGTTTATTTTTCGTTAATGGAAATAAAAATGTAAAAGTGCTTTTATTAAAGTTGCCATTGAACCTAATTCTTTTGACTACATGTTAAAGGCCACTGAAAATACTAATAATACCATCTCTGATAGTCATCTGAATATACCTGATATTCATGAGGAAATAGATTTTCTAATGCCATGAGCTATGACATTGATACATACTTGTAAGTACTACGGATGTCTGTGATATATATATATATATATATATATATTTGTGTCAAGAGGCCCAAAATTCGTTTTTACAAATCATTTAATTAATTTTTTCGAGACATGAGGCCCATCGTTAGGTGTATAAAAACGCAAAAATCAACGGAAGTGAAAAAAACATCAAAGAAGTTCAGAATTACACACACAGACTCGATATGCAGTTAATACAGAATTATTAACTACCGCACATGCACAGCCACGGGCCCAAGCCATCGGTGAGGCGCTCTATTTTATATCGTTTAATATCTTACAATATTAATTGAGTGTTTCACAGACACGTGAGACGGATATTGAATAACTGTCTGGTATTCCATAAATAAAGGAATTGTGATAGAAATGCTTTGATACTGGATTTTTTATGAATATCAATATTAACACGTTTCGTAAGTATTTTAAATTATTGACTAAACACTCTCCTTTTTTTTAAAAAAAAAGGAAACAGTCTAAAGTGAACTATACGTTAACTATATAATTACATTTAATAAATTGATGGTAGCTTAGAAATATTAAACATTAATTCAGTCCAAAATACTATCGAACTTTCAGTGAAATAAAATAATATATTTCAGTGACTGCTTCCATTGAACCTAGTCCATAACCATAATATTACAAAGGCAGTACATTAAGAAAAAAATAAAAAAATATTAGATTGTACTCAAGTAGAAATTTCTTATGCAAACTTAGGGCAGCTATTTACCTCTCACGTGGTGTTGAGTAATGGATTATTATTATTAATATGCTACAATATCAATCATAGACATGACACCAGGTCCATAGCTAAGATGAAGTCCTTCATGAGCACCTTCTCATGTCGAATAGCTTCTACTCTTACTTACTTACGCAATATGTATCGTATATGTACGTAATATGCTAATATTAATATTAAATAGTAAAATATTTATTGAGAAGACATTTTTAACGTCAAGGATCTAAAAACTTTAACTCATTTATCCATAAATTCTGACACTCACTCTGCACCATTCATCGCCAATTCTTTCCCGATCAAATTTTTGGAATAAGTCCTTCCAGTTTTACACCAAAAACTCATTTACACTGTTAAATGCGTTCGTCACTAAAGAGCTTTTCAAACGAGTTTTTAATGCTTTGGGCATGGTGTACTACCGTCCTGTATTCCCAGTTCGGTAGTATTCTCTGCCTCTAGTCTTGTACGAGTGCGTTGGTTATGTTCATTTAAACATACAATATAACGTTTTTTTTAGTATTTAGAGGCTTGAAAGAGTTAAAAGGTCAGGTGTAAAAAGATTGAAATTAATCAATCAATTGAAACAAAATCCTGGCCTTTTTGATATTCTAATTTATAGTTTTGCAATGATTGATTTTAAAGTTTTAACGCCCTCAAAAGTTGGTTACTTGAACATACTCCCCACAGCATTTTCGTTGGTTAGATAGATGGGAATGAATCAAGCTATAATATGTAAGCCAATATTTTAAACTAAATGGAGCAGTATTTGGATACAGACCTCAAACACATACATACATGAGGTTATTTTAAAGCAAAATTAATCGATATAAACAATCAATGGCAAACCTTCATTGAGGTAAACTTCAAGGGATTTTACAGAACCTCTTGTAGTATGGAATCATCCAAAATCATAGCAGGGCCATATTCGTAGTCTTTCGAGCGCAAAATCAAATAAGGGACACTGGATTTTGAAAGTCTTGTTTTTAAATTGAGAGTGTGAAAATTCTGAACACATCTGTTTACTGCTACAAGAGCTTTTTGTTATAAAAATAATGTAGATTTATTAAAAAAAGAGTCCTATTATCAGCATATTGCATGATTCTTCCGTGTGATAGTGATAATACTATGTAATTAGCAAAGAGCAGGAAAAGAATAGGATGAGAGGGTATCCTTAACTAATTTTAATTGAATTAGAAATATAGTTTGACATTTTTACGTCTTGAGATCTGTGACTTAAAATCGAACTAAGCCACAAGAGAGATACGCCTCGGATCGCATTGGACTCCAGTTTCTCAAGCACCGTGAGTTTGTCAATACAATCGAATGATTTGGATAAATCGAAAAAATAATATTTAAGGTGTGTTTTCGACCTTTTAAACCCTTTACAATCAATTCGATGAGACTCACAACTGCGTCAACCGACGATTTGGAATCCATCCGTCTTTCTGAATCCAAAATTAATCGTTAGAGAGCTGATTTAATTTTTTACGAAAATTAAGCATTCGCATTAAAAGATTTTTTAATGTTTTGCTCAATTCTGGCAAAATCGAGAAAGGCCGATAGTTATTGATTAATGTGGTGTTATCTTTTGATAATTGAACTTTTTAAATATTTAGGAGTGAGAGGATAACTCAATTACGGAATAATAGATTATGCTTGATGAACCACATGGAAATTAAATTTAGATCATTATACTTTTTCGGTGGAAGTTTTGAATGATTCTATCAATCTCTTCCTCAACGACGGGTGTCAGAACCATTGAGGTTATTGGACTTTCTCTTTGACCGGAGTTTACTTGGTGTGGTGATGGATGACAGTTCTGATCACAGGACGCAGGGGTAAAAAATTATTGAATTAGTTTCATCATCTTCATAATTTACCTCAGTCTCAAAATCCACAATTCAATCTTTAATTTCAATTTGGACTTTATTATTTTTAAATTTATTGTTAATTATATCACAAATGGTTTTTGAAATATGTTTTCCTGAACTAATCAAATTTAAGATATCTTACATTTTTGCAGCTAGAATACATTTTCTGTAAATCTTTTTATAGTTACGGAAAAGAAACGTTAACATTTTTTCTTCTGTTTTTCTGTTAATATCTCAAAAAATATTAAATATTTCTCACAAAACCGGGAATCTGAACCATGTTTTACTAACATATATTAAAAGTTTTTTAGTACAGAGGAAATTCTATTCATAGTAGGCTATTCTAGTTTTCTTGTTTTAGTAATGCTGTCCTACATTTCTATCAGTATGCTTTAGTACAAAGAGTTTGTCGTATTGCTTGTAGTTCTTCAACTACACTATGTCGCTTGACGAGCGTGAACTTATAACACTTCTTATGATGGTTGGTTGGGGAAACAACAGACGATCGCACGAGGAAGCATGCCATTTATTTAATGACTACTTTCACGTGAGGCAGCCAATTTCTAGTAGAAAATCACACTGTAGGGAAAACTGTTCAACGCTTTATGGAAACAGGAAGTGTTTCCGATCGTCATAGGTCAGGAAGGCCCGCTACTGCGACAACCGAAAACAACTCTTTATATGTATTGCAGTAATTTATTGAGAACCCGCAAGAGTCCCTACGCTCAGCAGCACAAACTCTGTTAAACTAATTCTGAAAGGGTCTAATTTTAAGCCTTATAATGAACTTTGGTGCACGAACTCAACGAAGATGATTTCGATCGACGTATAGAATTTTGTGAAACTATGATGGCCACAGTAGATCGCAACGAAATTGATGTAAACAATATTGTGTTTTCAGACGAGTGTTCATTTATTCTGAATGGTAGCGTAAACAGGCACAATTGCCGTTACTGGAGTAGCGAAAATCCTCACTGGATGCGGGAGGCACATACGCAGTATTCACTAAAGGTGAATGTCTGGCTTGGTGTGATAGGTACCCAGTTGGTAGGTCCTTTCTTTATTGAAGGAAATTTAAATGCAATATCATACCAACATTTGCTGGAAAATGAAACTACACCAGCACTTCAAAACACGTTAAGAGAACATTTCCAGAATATCTGGTATCAACAGTACGGCACACTACGGCATCGACGTTAGAGCCCATTTAAACACTGTTTTTTGGCAGCGTTGGATCGGAAGGTGGGGGACTGCAGAATGGCCAGCGCATTCACCAGATCTGTCTCCATTAGACTATTTTTTGGGGGGTTACCTTAAGGACAACGTCTACTAAACAAAGCCTCAAAATTAAAATGACTTGAGACAAAGAATACTTCAAGAATGTCAGACGATTCCTCAAGTTGCCCTGCAAAATTCTGTTAATAGTTTTTATGTGCATCTTTCCAACTGTCAAATAACCGGAGGTGAACAATTCGAACATTTACTCTGAAAACATTTGGTAAGTAAACATCTTTTTAAATAAAACCTTTGAACAGCCTCCTTTCTCTACTGGATCAATCTTTTCGAGTGCGGTTTGCGGCATTAAACTCTGCTAGATAATTCCTTTACAATGATGTGCATATTGAGCTATGCTCCTATTTAAGATTTCCTTCTGACTCCTTGCGGGACGTCCCCGTGATATTACAAAAAACTGATAGTTCCTTCAAAAAGTAGATTTTTAGGTGTATTGTTGATGTACCAAATCTTGTTGATTTATCTGTTATAGTTCGAAAAATATTATACCTGTGCAGGACTTTATGTACACCCTGTATATATGAGCTTTTAAACCCGCAAATAAAATGTTGCTACAAACAACAAAAGAAAAATATAAAAATGTAAACTATAAGTATTGGTGGTGTAAAGAAGGGAAGAGTTTTGGAAGAAAGGCTGATAGTAATAGTTGCATAAGAACTGTTGATGAAAACGATTTGGCCAAAATCGTTTTAAAGGGGTGTATTTGGGTGAATGAGGATACATATATTTTTCAAAGTAAAAGTGTGATTTATAGTGCATAACATGTAATAAGCTGATTATTGAAGTATTGCAAATTATATTTTTACGTTAGTTTATGTTACCATGTTTTGAACCAGATAAAAAATATATGTGTTGGAAAACAAGTTTGTGTTGTAGGGATTAAATAAATTTAGTAATGTTTTATGTCAGTGCCACAATGCACGAAAATTTACGCTTGCAATCAATGTATTATATAGGTAATTCATAATAGTTATGCTATGTTTATAAATGGCTTGAGTTGCTAAAACAACACTGTAAAAGTAAGATTAGTTTGAGGAAATTGCATTAATATTTGTATATTAGTAATTAACGATCATACCATTATTTTTAAAACTTTATGCTCAAGCTCACCTTTGTAAAATAGTGGCTTCTACTCGTATTAGGCGCTTTATCGGATAGCCTCTAAATATAGACACATTACTAATTTTTCACGAGAGACTACAAATGTCGTGAAAAGAATACTTTATTTCTTTAGAAGAATACCGAATTCAAATTGATTTTAGTATAGTAATATTATTAAGGAATTAAGTTAATATAATTTCCATGTAAAGTATTTAAAATAACCAAAACGTATATTGAGCAATTCATGTCAAAAGGTGATAATAAACATATATGAACAGTTTCAAATACACTTTGCAACAAGTGCATTTTTACCATTAAAAGCAATGTTTTGGCAGAACGCAATTAATTGCATTTGTTATTGACCATTTGTGTGACTCTTGGAAATACGGTTGCTAGGTTTCTGAAACATTATTTAAATATTCTATAATAAAAGAGAATGACCGATTCATACTTCAAGTGGGCACGAGTGAAGAATTTGTACAGAAGCGAACAAAGCGAATAAAATGAAGATATTGACCATTTAACCCATTTATATAAACTTTATAAAGATGGTAGCTTTGTTTTTGCAACAATATTCCAAATAAAAACGTATAAGACAGTGTTTCAAATCCATACTGTATTTGGAGCACGAGCGTAAAAGAGAATTTGCAAAGAATTGCGCAGGAAGTACGAGAACTCACTGAACAAGTTCTTTGCTGCTACTGGCTGAACCAGAAAACAAGAAGTTAAAATAATTGTAAATAATTCGAACTTGTAAATTCTTGCCTGTTTTATAGTATTTGAATACTTATATTTTTTTATAAATATTTTAAAACAAACATAAAACACACTAAAAGATTGCACTCATCAATATAAGATATCAGTTTTGTTTTAATCAGAACTAGTATGTTTTATCATTAATTTCTATTCAAATGCATATTAAATCATAAGTTCTAAATATTAAACGTAAAAGTTATCGTTCAGCATGTCTGTTCTCTCAAAAGTATCTCTATGTTTTTATCAAGCATTTTTGGGGTTTCCACTGAAATATATTTCAGAATCCGGTACAGACAGAAAGCTTACATTTTCTCGATCAGTGTTCTGGTGGGGATCGACACTGACTTTTATACAAACAGGATTTCTCTCTGCTAGCATTTACGCACAATTATCAGCAGATGACAATCAAAGTACCATAAAAGTGTCTATAACCACTCTTATAATCTCTGTAATGTTTACAGAAGTTGCAATATTTCTCAGCTCTGCCAGGAAATACCCAAAGTTCATTGATATTTACAACACTCTGGAGAGATTTGACAACAATCTTCAACTAGTGCCACCTAACAGTTGGAAAAAAATAAAATTTACTTCTTTAGTTGTTATATTGACAGTTACTCCAGTACTAGTGGAAATAACTGGCACACTCATTTTATTGCTTTCGGATAAACATTACAAAAATATCATCCCCCGAATCCTAACATTGGTTTCGTTTAGGATTGCAACCTGCAGACAAGGTTGTATGTTGGTGCAATTCCATGAGATCACGAATTGTATTGCCACGAGGTTCAGACTCATTAACGCCAGGATCAGACAAGAAGTAATCATCCACAGCTATAGACAGTCCATGAGACACCACAACCTGCCACATATGAGCCATAGTCCAGATACTAGATCCGTTGCTAAGATCAAGTCCTTCATGAGCGCCTACCAAATGTTATGTGATGCTGCATACAAAGCGAATAGCTTCTACGCTTCTTCTGTAAGTTTATCTATGTGACAGTAACCCTCTTCATGTTCTTCTTGCTTTTTGTAAGGGAAAATGTATCAGGTACAGTTTTAACAGCAATGTGGGCACTGTGTCACATCTGTTACCTGCTGATGATCGTCTCCTCGAGTTCTGACGTCACTCAAGCAGCGGACGAGACAGCACCAATAATCTGCAAACTGATCAACAGACGCCTAGATCCGGTACTGAAAAGACGACTGGAATCGTTCTTGCTGCAGCTCACTACTCAAAATGTGGCGCTTACCGGAAGAGGATTATTTCAGATTACGAGGGAAATGTTAACTACAATGGCTGCGACAGTGACCACCAATCTGGTAATTCTTATTCAATTTAATACCCAATTCCAGAACGATAATATATCATAATTTAAATTTATTCTATAATTGGATTAAATAGTCAATTATGTATTTCAATCACAAACTAATCCAAAAACAATGTATTAAACTCGGTCATCACTACATACGTATTTAGAGGATAACATTCTATCTTTAAACTACATTAGAAAACCGAATCTGCTGAATTACATGTACACAAATGTTGCGTTGTCTACGTGGACTAGCTAACTTTATATTATTTTGATTACAATGCTATCGAAAAATTATTGTTTTTATGAGTAATTACAAAAAATAAACGTTCGGTTCCTTGTGTAAGAATAGTAATACATTTTTTGCCCCCACTATAAAGTGAATCTTGTCTATCATGTAAATAAAATCATATTCAAAGACAGATTATTAAATATGCTTTTAAATAGCCATACGTTACATAGACATTGACTAACGAGATCCGTGCCTATAACAAATACAAACAATTTTAAAGCGACTCGTATAAATTAAATATGGTGCATTATTAACCAGTAGCCAATTTTGTTTATGTTTATATCGCTAATTTACTGCTCTGTCTAAATTATGTAAGGAGAGTCCTGTACGAAATATAACCAAAAAATGGTATATTTAATTATATCCGATACCATATTTTTGTGACATTGTAATTAATATTTATACTGTACAAAAAGTAAGATACGACAATATGCAGTTTTGACAAACATATATACATCTGGCTATATTGTACTTTGCCAAAGAAGTAGTATTGAATAGTTTATTCCTCCAAACTTGAACCTACTACTCACCCACAATTACATTCATTCATAATTTGCAAATCCTCGATGAGTACATAACAATTTAATGGTTATTTTACATGTGTGTGTTGTTTGGCATAAATGGCAACATTAAAATTGAGGAGATCCCAAAAACTGATAATTTATATATTTATTGTGAGGCAATTCCAAGGATAAAATAAAATCGAAACCAAAATTATGTTACATTCGAATCCACACTTGTACTTCCGAATACTTGAAGGCCATCTTGGCGTTCTGGCCAAAGTAAATTTTATAATAAGAGATGAATTTACGTACTTATCATCCACGGAAATTACAGAACAGTTCTTTGCGGGAAGAACAAATTAAATGCACTATTTTAAGAAAAATGAATGTTGTAGTAATTAATCTGTATTTGAAATATGATGAGTTAAATATTTCTTAAGGTAAAAAAGTTTTTTTGAAATATGTGATGATCAGTAATATATTAGAACAATTTATTGGAACAATACCTGTCCTGAAGAGTATACATGTAATTCATGTCAATTTTTATCAAAAAATAATCTGATAGCAGAAGTATGCTAAGTGAATTCCTACATAATTTAATAATTAACTTTTATAAAAACATTATAGCACATGCTAAATTTCCATAATTAAAATATATGTTTGTTGTGTTATTCCTCATGTTTGCATGTCAACGCTCATGGTTTCTTTATTTTTACCTACACTGTATTTATGTGTTATATTAGATATTCACCTTCGAAAGAAATAAGACTGTAGATTTCGAAACGAAGTGTCACTGATTTCTTGAATCGCTGGACATAGCAAATGTACGAAATATCGGTTTCCTTCCTAATTCTATCATCTTAAAAAACTTGAACAAATAAATATTTTTGTAGCTCTATCCTACACATTATAGGAATGTGTTGCCGTTGAGTTTTTGAAACTATGTTTATGAATATGTGTTGAAAAAATACTTGTGAACTGTCTTTTTTACCGTAATTATTATTAATCAATTGTAATGAAACATCAATATAAAATAAATAAAATATTTTTCTTCGAAAGAAATCAGATTGTAGATTTCGAAACGAAGTGTCACTGATTTCTTGAATCGCTGGACGTAGCAAATGTACGAAATATCTGTTTCCTTCCTAATTCTATCATCTTAAAAAAACTTGAACGAATAAATATTTTTGTAGCTCTATCCTACATATTATAGGAATATGTTGCCGTTGAGTTTTTGAAACTATGTTTATGAATATGTGTTGAAAAAATACTTGTGAACTGTCTTTTTTACCGTAATTATTATTAATTAGTTGTAAATGAAACATCAATATAAAATAAATAAAATATTTTTGAATGGAAATATTGATTTTTTTGATAATTCTACAAAGCAGGGTACAACAACTATATTCTTGTTATTGGTATTTAAAACGTGTTAGTAATAACATATACGCAGTCTACTGTAAATTATAAGTTACCAAACAATGTCTTCATAGAATTAATGTTTTACAAACTAAATATACCGTATTAGGAAAAATACCTACTAATACATTACTGTGTTTTATATGATATGCTTGCTGTTTAGTATACAAATAATACACTATTTTATCATTATTATGTGTTTTAAAAATTAAATTTCTCAAGAAAGTACCCAGACATTATTATTATTATCGGTAATTAAATTTCGGATTGATTTTTCCGTAATATTTGTTGTAACTGACAGAGAAACTGTAACAGTTTTTAATATAACATTTTGTTTCCCTATACATGCTCATACTGAGATGATATGATAATAGTATTACTCTTAATATTAAGTAAGTAAGTTATGGATATACAGATAATCATGTTATTTGATCTATATACTAAATCAAACCTAAATACTTAACGTAAGTTAATAGCCACCGTGTTCTCCTGCAATCTTGTTGTCCTGAAGAGAACATACATTCAGATTTTTCAGCATAAACTCCTTTAATATTTATCCGCACGTCGCGGACTAATGACCGCAAACTAATGTTAGTGTTCTGGCAGGTATTGTTTTGAATTCTATGCCTTTATTGTATATACAAATATAACTCATTGCATGTGTAGAAACTTGGAATATTATTTATTAGTTCTTATTGAAATCATGGTTTCTGTAATGAATTTGCTGACTGGAATAACGTTATTATATTATTAATTGTAATGTTGCTCTTGAATGTAATGTATATTTTGTTGTCAACAAATATAATGATTTCACAGTAAAGTGTTATTTCATTATGAATACACATCAAAACATATTTAGGAGTTCATAGGTATATATACAAATAGGAAAATGTTTATTCATAAGGCGTATTTGTGAAAAGTGTTTATTCTATCTGACAGGCTCAGCACTCAACCTTTCACGCCAAATTCTCTCCTTCAGTACAAGATTCGACAGGCCAAAATTATAATTCTAGATCGAGATGGAACGTTAAACCTAACTTAATGTAGCAGGAGCTGTGCCGGTGAACAAACATCTCTGATTAAAACTCGCCCTTGATCTGATCTCCTATCCATTCTTGTAGAAATTACATAACATGTTTTAAACCTATTTATAAAAAAGTAAGTTATGGCTATAGAATTCCCTTCAAGATTCTAATAATTTTTTCTTCACCCGTATGTTTTTTTTTAATAAAAAATATTTCATGTTAAATATACAATGCAGCATCTTTTATTAGTACCCGATCAGTAAAATTATCTTATAATTTCAGAATTAAAAGTGTACAAATGTTGACATCTTTTTAAAATTAAGCTCAATGGAAATAATCAGAAAATTGAGCTAATTCTTACATACTTTTAGTTGGGTAATAGTTCCGACAAACGCTTTAATTAAATGTTGTGTCACAGCCTTTCAAGGTTCGTGACAGATCGGCAATACGTAGTACAAATATCAAACTAATAGAAGTTCGAGGCAAATTAGAAGGCGGATACAGTACCACCAATAATTCTTGCAATATTGCCTCGGCACTGAAGGTGATGTCAAACCAAACTGTTTAAACATTGACATCAATCTCGCCCTCATACAATTTGGTACTACCAAAGTGGGGCTAGACATCTTGACACCTTAGAAATTGACCA
Source organism: Homalodisca vitripennis (assembly GCF_021130785.1). Lineage (NCBI taxonomy): Eukaryota > Metazoa > Arthropoda > Insecta > Hemiptera > Cicadellidae > Homalodisca > Homalodisca vitripennis. Next base: position 32,121 of record NW_025781662.1, on the reverse strand, counting down.
CCAATGCGAGGCCTTCTGAACTTATTCAAATTTGACGGAAACAACGTGGGGCTGGACGGCAACATATTCGAACATGTTCAGGTTGTTTTCCTACAGATGGACAAATCTATTTTAACCTTTCTAAGATTTAATTTGCAATATTGGACCACTTTTCAACTAGGATCGGATAAAACGGCTTTATTTTAACTGTATCTAGGCTATAAGAACAACATGCTACGAAATTATAATTTTTATTATTTATGACTTTGGAGAAAATATGTTTAAAAACACACATATTTTTAACTGACAAAAAGGAGGATGTTAGACAATGTAACCTGATTCTATATTTGTTTTAAGTATGTCTATCGATATCTACGAAACAACTGAGCAGATTTTGATGAAGATTTCTTAAATTAAAGCTGTGCCCGGTAGTTGTCCAATATTTTCTTCGTTTTTTAACGGGTTAACAAGTATCTGGCCAAGAAACCAATTTGAAAGTTTCACGTATAAAACCGTATAGAGAAGCCGGACAAAAGGAAATAAATTTTCTGATATGAGGTTTTCTTACCAATTCCAAGACTTGCCTTAGAACTCCTACAAAACAACATTTATTGTGTTTGGGTGAATATATAAAAACCATCTTGAACAGGATTGATTGCAGATATTGGAATTTAAAAACCAATGTAGATTACATCAGAGATGCTGTAAGAATGGAATAAGTTTCCGACATCTTTTTTTCTTCCAGTGTCCATACTTACTTAAAAAAACTATAGGGAACATATAATTTTTCATGGTAACTACTTAAGTGAATACCCTGTTGTAGGCATTTATGAAATTCCGTGCGAGATAAACGGGACAGGATTGAGATTAGAATTTTCCAAATCACTTTAAGTTATATCCGAAGTGCTATGGGAAGTTACTTTGTTCACATTAGGTTTCCAAAAAACTCTCCTTTAGGAGTCCTTTGAAACATGAACTGGAGCCATGGGACGGAACACGATGTTAAGATATGGTTTTCTACGAATGCCCATAACCTACTTCATAGAGGATAGGGAAAATATTATTGCTCTAGGTAACTATTCGAATGGCAACTATATTGGAATCGTTTAAAAAAGTCTGCACTGGAACAACAGGACACGATTGAGTGCGGAGATCTGAATTTTCCAAATTACTGTACGTTACCACAGAGTTGCCGAGGGACGTTTTCTATTCTAAATGCAGAAAACGGTCCTGTAGGAGTGCGTTGAATTTCTATGTGTAGAAACAAGACAGAATAAATTGTCAATTTGTAGTTTTCTCATTAAACGTAACTCATAAGGCAGAAAACCTTTCGTTCTTCAGAGTAATGTTCCGATAGTCGTCCCTGTTGTCAATGTGAGGTCTGTTTGGAGCAATGAGAGAGAGTTGTGTACTGTAATTGGAAATATTCAAATTACACTTTGATACCTCAGAGATGTTGTAGGAGTTTTCTTATCAGGGTTTCAAGTAAATACTGAAACATGAAATGGATAAAGAAGAGGGAATAATTAACTGAGATTTATTTTTCTAGCCATTACTATGTCAAGAACCCTTTTTTATGTCAAGAAATATAAAACTTTGTATGTTAGTATTTCGAGTGATGACAATTATTCAGGTGGCAATAGGTGTGTTGTTTTGAGTTCCAGTTTTGGTGTTGTGTTGTTTAAATGAAATTTGGATCCAATCTGAATAGATAAAGTATGTAGTTGTGATCGGTTAGATTAAAATTTGTTGTCTTCAATATAGCTATGGGATGTTTAGTCATCTATATATCCCTGTTCCGTATATTGCCTTGTTTAAGACAGCTCTTATCCCAGTTATGAACAAGTTAGTATGTCGGATAGAAATAAATTCCATGGCTACAATTAAATAGCATTGTTTTAGATAAGAATTCATGACATCTGATGATGATATGTAAATTCTTTCAACTTTCAGTAACTTTTATTTCCTCTACCTCAATTTATTTACGTTTTAACTTCTTAATCTTTTGTTACAGGCTTTATTTTTTACTTAAAAACAGTATTAATAAATAAATAAAAACATGTTATTCCCTCCTATCACCTTTCATGCACGGATTTTAATAATTAATAGATGCCTTCAAATAATATCTTATCTACCTACTGTCTACTGTGGAATTGTAGAAATTCATTTTAGTGTTAAGGTTGGATTATTAACAGGCTATAAATTAAAACTGTTTAACTAACCGAAAATCTATTGCACCACCTTAAATGTAAGCAATGCTAATAAAAAAAGTATGACTCGTAATCCAATATTAGTAGCCTGTTGATATATTTCAGACTATTGTGTAATATCCAGACCACTCCATAGTAAAGAAGATTAAACCGTTTGTGTTTCTACGTAGATAACGCCAGATTATGACAAATCTAGAGAGTTGTTTCCTATCAGCTATCTGCTGATAAGACCACTTCACAGCTGCTATATATATGGTCACGGATTATTACTTTTCACTACAGACGCGACCATGGCTGCCACTCTGACTAAAGCTTCAGTCATCACTTCCGCTGCAGGAATGAGAATGCCAGTTATCGGCCTTGGCACCCTGACACGGAGTTCAGAGGAAAAGGTATGTCTTAACTGTACTATATTACCATCAGAAACAATTCATTGCAATTTAATTCCAAGTTTTACCATGTTGCATGGCTTTAACAACACTTATTAATTGATAATACTTTATCAAAACATAATATATGCAAAACTTTAGTTGTATGAAAAGTATGGAAAACTCGAATTTGACTAAAATATGACTATGTGACTAAACACATAAGATAAAGGTAATACTATCAAACAACAGTACACGCTAATATTATTCATAGTGAGTTATATTTACATAACATTATATTTAACGTAATCTCGGATGGAAGCAAGTACAGTGGATTATGGAAAATGATATATTTTACTTAGCAGATGTTTCATAAATGGGATCAACAGAAACATGTTTCCTGGAACTGAAACATTTGAAAGGACTAACTTAAATGTTTTAATGTTACATCTGTTTTAATTATAAAATATAAAGCAGTTTTATTACAAACAAAATGATGAAATTTTTGACAATAATATTATTAATAACTTCAAATCTAAGAACTCTTTGGCATTTTCTCGTCGTAAAAGCTCTTCTATAAAGAAAATACAATGTTTAGAATTAAATGAGATTTGTGTTCCAAAATGTTGTAAATTATTATTTTATATTATAAAGTAGTGCGCTTAAGTTAAAATTATAACGGTCATCGTAAGTAAGGGTTAAATGAGTAATTGGAAAAATATATAATAACGAAACTCGTATACATAGAGACATGATGTAGCTATACTTATCTTAGGAATATTAGGCACATAAAGGGAAACCATTAGAGCAATAACAATGGAGCAAAATGGAACACCCTACATCTCAGTTAAATGAATTTATCAGAATTTATATACACTGTGTCTCCAACCGAGATACCTGTAAGAAATGGTAACAGTTTTAAGAGCACTAGTAAAAAGATCATTTCGGGGTAATTTATTTAAAACAACAATTAACCCATTAAAATTGGAAGACCAAAATATAATAAATTGGGTAAAAGTAATCTCTATGTTATTTACAGATTTTCCAAGAAAATTATTCACCCTGTTATAGAATGTATTTTTCGTTACATATTTGATTAAATTTTTCTACCATGGAAAAAGACATATATGTCCCAGAGAAAAAAAAATTTATACTCTATTTTAAACGTATTCGAAGTGAAATGTGCCATACATTCAAAATATAAATCCATGTCTGAGAGGTTTTGAGTGAGAGCTAAAACACTACGGAAAGTATCATATGTTGTCTCCTTTGGGTCTAATATCATGAAGATATCAGACTACGGTAAATGCGTACTTGTCAAAATGCCGGAATAAAAACATGCTTTTAATTTTTTTCCATCTTCAGAAAAGTATTGTAAAAATCTCTGACTAAAACGGTTTTAACAAGTAAAAAAAAAACAGCTGAATCGAAAACTATCTTCATTATTTTAGCAATAACTTATTTGTTTTGAATTACGTAACAATTACAATAATAATCAAAACCGGGTTACCTTAACTTAATCTAATATGGAAAGGAGGGAAACACAGCAAGTATTATATTCACCCGTTTTAGTTCTCCTGACACCCAAACGGTGTAATGTTGTGGAGGTACTTACCTTTCACAGCTGATATGGCCATGATGATCCCATTCCAATAACTAAAACCCATAAGAATGCCTTAAAGAAGCCTTGCACAGTATATATTGATTTTTGCATTCCAATAACTAAAACCCATAAGGATGCCTTAAAGAAGCCTTGTATATTGATTTTTGCATTCCAATAACTAAAACCCATAAGAATGCCTTAAAGAAGCCTTGTACAGTATATTGATTTTTGCATTCCAATAACTAAAACCCATAAGAACGCTTAAATGAAGCCTTGTATATTGATTTTTGCAGTATATAACATGTCTGAACCAAGTAACAAGAATGTGCTCTGGGGAATCACGCATTTCACAATGAAAATTTTATTTTTCTCGATAATATCTCTCTGCATATAGCCTCGATACTCGTTATTGATATACTTAACTGTGTATGTTTAAATAGTTCTCATTAGTACGTAATTTATGCCGTTAGAATATATCATGTTATGTACAGGGTTGTAATTTGGATCTGAAACTAAAAATAATTGAAATTAAAGTATTGCCTCGTTTTATTTGTTTAGTAACGTAACTAAACTTTATCGGTTATTAAGACCTTGGTCCACGTATTCGTTGATATCTCTCGAGATGTTGTCACTGTCTTGTACTAAATGTGTGAATAATAAATATTAGAAAATAATAAATTAAGAGATGACTGTATTCGATGGGACATCCGCTTTGCCTATGTTGGCAGGTTGAATTGGTACATCAATCATCTCAATTGTAAAATGTCATTTACCGAGATATACTAATCTCATGTCTATTCAGCGTAAGTTTGCATTACTGATTGTATACTTTTTTGGTGAATCTCAAACATAAGTATGAAGTGTGTACAGAACAATCTAAAAGATTTATCTATTTTTATATATTTTGAAACACTTGCTTGGCATTTTACCTAAGGTGTAAAATGTATCATAGTGTATCTTTTGTGATAAAGTAATGATGGTTATGCTGTTATAGCTATGATCTCTTAAAACATGTTTAACTTATGAAGCTGATATGTAAATAGTGGTAAAATATGGAACAAAACTTCGCCTTTAAATACTAGTGTTTCACCATGCATTGTATTTTCCCGTCACTATATAAACCTTGCCATTATGGCATTTTTAACCATTTAAATGGTGATGGTGGTGAAACATTTTATAAGAAATGATGAAAAAAGAAAAATAATGTATTTCCGAATTTATGTCATTGTGTTGGTAATAATAGTTTTTATGGGGGTTACATTTTCTAAAAGTAAAAAGCTTAATCACAAGAATAGCATCTGTAAATATTTTAAGATTTAATATGATCAGTCAATAACATTGGGTAAATCATATGATCATTGTAAGTTAAGTACAATATATTTCTGAATAAGATTCACTCGTAATAACTTCTAAAGGCAGTGTAGAGATATGTAGTCTGTACTGTTTTGTGACTGGCCTAATATAATATAATATACATTTTTAAAGTTTTATCACCATCATTAGATAAATGTTACCAATGTCTATGTAATTTATAAAATATATTCAAACTTTTGCTAAAAAAAAATCAGAATTTTTATTTGGAAGAACCCATTGGAAGGATAAATTCTTAAGAACTATGTACCTGCTCACAGTTCTGTATGAACTGTGGTACTTGCTTATCTTTATCAGTATACTAGCTGTTTCCCGCGGTTTCCCACGCTGTTCGTAAGCTTTGCCCGTGTATGAGCACTTTTGGTTTACGTTAATTTTATTTCAAACACCGATTTAGAGTTTGCCTTGATGTCACGATCAAGAAAATCTGTCAAAAGTGTATTTTACACGTACATGTACTCTATTATAAGATGTTCGGACACTCAAGCTTTAAGTTCAACTAGACATTTATTTTAAAGACAAGTATACATAACTTAGCTTAGACTAAGCGTCTTAAATTGTGTTTGTCTATTTAATAAACTTAAATGTCTTGTAATTGCAGTTTATTATGTGCATTCGTTTTGAAAACTTTTTTCTTTTACAGTGCCGCCTGGCGGTGAGTTATACCAATGGGCGAATCATATAAGCCTTCTGCGTGGAAAATTCATATACACACATATTTTCATAATGATTGTTCACATAGCTTACGCTTATCTAAAGTAGATACAGACAAATATATACATATATATATATATATATATATATATATATATATATATATATATATACGTACATACATAGATAAATAGATATATAGATAGATAAATAGATTTAAAATATTTTGTAAAAACATTAGCTTACATTATTAGGTTAATTTAATTGTCAAAGACCGCCTGTAGTTTCGAGTGGTTTTGGTCTTGCATTAATATTCGTACTTAAGCTTCGTTAATTTTAACTACCGGAATATGCGACTAAAGGTAAAAAGTAAACTTGAGATTGACAGCGTTCCTTACTATCAAAATGATTACTTCTTTGCTTGAAGTTCATTTTTGTGTATGGAAGGATTGTGAAGGAAACAGGATTTTTCCGGATATTTGTCATCGGAGATTTAATAATGATAAATTATTTAAAATCTCTCTCTCTCTCTCTCTCTCTCTCTCTCTCTCTCTCTCTCTCTCTCTCCCCTGACTACCACATTGATCTTGCTCCATTGTCATATCGTCAGCAGAACCTAATTTAGAAATTGCATGTTTGCCTTACTCCACCATCAATTACATATATCTAAACTTTAATATTGATATACTAATTAAGAAACATTCTAATTTTTAATCCCCCTGGAGTTTGTATTTATTATGTCATTGTGTCTAAACATTAAAGTACTTTTTCCACAGTACTGACAAAAATTTCTAAGGATTTTTTAAAAGTGTTATACAAATTTATTTAGCTGTTTTTAACAATTTACGTACAGGGATTATAAAATAACAAATCAATGATTATCAGAAAACCTGTAGAAAATTTAAAGAACAAACGGGGGTGATTAGAAGTTTATGAAGTATTTTTGTTAAGATAGATTAATTATTATAATTTAACATGTCTTTCTTATTACCACATTTGGACTACTAAAATGAAAATAATCGTGATAGTTGAAAATTTAGCAGGTTCTTACAACCTTCTGTCTAAACAATGTTTTGCTATTTGTAACTTAATACTTAATAATCTTTTACAATTATTTATTTTGGTATTCAAATGAACTTAAACCATCACTCATATTGCAAAGTTTGACGTTTACTCTCGTGAGATGTTTATATTCAAAATAGTTTCGTGCCCAGTAAGCAATGAAGGAAACTGTACTTCTTACTTTACTAAATAGACACATGTTTCTATAGATCAGTGATGACGATGTGGAAAGAGTTATCGACATGGCTATAGAGGCCGGCTACAGACACATAGACACGGCCTACATGTACAACAATGAGGCAGCCATCGGGAAAGCTCTCAAGAGATGGCTGGACAGTGGGAAGATTAAGCGGGAGGAACTTTTTATCGTTACTAAGGTAAAATAGAAGTAACAAATAATTATATATTAAGGATTTTGGTATTCTTCAGAAAATTGTTACTTATCACGTTTTTCTCAGAATTCTATGTTCTTAAGGTTTAGTTAAAAATAAGGGTGAATTATTTCTAAATAAAAATTGTTACGTAATCTTTCCCAAACCATTTTTGAAGTAATTATTTTACCCTAAGGAGAGTGCGTCAAATTATTTATATGACTTGAATTGCGTCTACTATGAGAAACACACGTCTTGTAGAAAATTGTAATATTTACATACAAGTACTTTATTGGAGGGCACACGCATGAATAGCACCAATCAGAAAGGTTCATAGCACTAACATTATTTACCACATAAAATAACAATAATAATATTATTTAAAACAATGAAATAGTTAGCATTATTTTAAATAAGAGCTCACCGTCACGCACAGGCCTCGGCCCATGTAGCGGTATTTTCATTGTTGTTAAGGGTTCGAACATGGGAAAAGGGTTAATCATTATCGCCTCTCATATTTGAAATATCAGTTGTATAACAAGTTACCAACATAGAACACCGTTACTAGTACCGACGTGTTTGTTGGTTTAAGAGCATACTGGTTAGTTAATTGCAGTATTCAGTTAATTGCAGTTTTAGAGAAGTTACTGATAATTATTATGCTTTCATTTCTATCTTAATTTATCTCTATGTTGTTTACAGCTACCGATGGTTGCAATGAACAAGGACTTAGTGGAAGAATATCTTCTACGATCTCTAAAATCTCTCCAGTTAGAATACTTAGATCTGTTCCTTCTGCATAAACCTGTGGGTTTCCAGCCTGGAGAAGTTTTATTTCCTTTAGACAAGAATGGATACCTCAAACTAGATATGAACACCGATCACGTGGCAATCTGGAAGGTACGGCTGTAATTTGCATAATTTTATTTTTTTTATTTCCTTTAATATAGAAAAGCCTTATTACTCTGTTGAATATACGCTACTAATAATTTTGGAACAGACTTTATTCAAACAATATGTGTTTTAAAAAGGCTTTTAGCAATAATTAAACTATTTTTTTTACTTTCAACTTAAATTATATAAGAGGTATGGTAGTATGGAGGTATTTCAATTGCTATTACTGTTCGACAAAAGGCGTCCTATTTACTGAAATACTCATTCTGACCGCTTAATAGGTCTCCAGAAAACAAAAATGATGCATTGTAACAATCAAATGATGTATGCAATTTCTAATTGTTCAGAAATTGCACCCCCACCTATAATAATTATATCATATTGTGTTTTTTTTGTCGTTGTTTCATTAATCTGAAAACAGTAATTACTGGATATTGCAGGCGATGGAGGCGCAGGTGGATGCTGGCAGGACCAAGTTTATCGGAGTGTCCGACTTCAATATTCGCCAAATGGATCGTCTGATAAAGATTGCCAGAATCCCTCCTTCCACAAACCAGGTGAAATTTATGTTTCCCCGTAATGACTAAACTAGCCTTTTTACACGATGTCTTTTTGTTAATAAATAGTTTTGTAGATTGTATAACGGGTTTTGTAATTTGTGTGAAATGCGATGATGAATAATGCGTAAAATAATTTAAAACATAATATTCATGTTGGTTTTGTTGTTGTATATTAATGACTAACAAAAATGAAATGTAATATGTTTTGTGGAACAGGTGGAGTGTCACTTATACTTCCAGCAGAAAGAACTACGAGAGTGGGGAGAAAAGCACGGAGTACCCGTCACCGCCTACGCCTGCCTCGGCTCTCCTGCTGCCGTCTCCGTCTTTAACGGACCCAAGAACATGACTGAGTGAGTATAACATAGAAACGATATGTAATTAAGAATTTAAAAGTTATAATGGCAATATCATGCCTGCTATGAGTTTTCCCAGTAATGTCCAAGAAATCCATGTAAGAGAGTCTGGATGAATCTTTGAATGTTATATTTGGACAGCAGTGCAAGGTGTTGAAATCAGGAGATCAAAGCTAACCTCCTTCTTTCTCTCTCTTCTACCACTTCCTCCACCAAAACAAGAGAGAAAGGAAATTGAGGATGTGAAAAAAGTATAAAGATACTGATGGTTGTGAAATTATTTGAATTTAGACTGAAAGTAAAATGAAGTGTTAGTGGCAGGATAGACTATTAATTGAAGCGTGTGATGAAGATGGTGCAAGATAATTGGTACAAAATTAAAGATAAAAGAGTAATAAATAGAGAACTAAGAAGCCAGTGTGACAGACACTTGGTATGATGGTGTGCGGCGTGAGTTTGGACCATAGAGATCAGGATGTAAAGTAATAAGTGTTTAATACAAACATTGAAGGATCCGATATAATTGAACATTTCAATAAGGATTTGACATTAAGCATGATATTAGCAATGTAAGAGAAGTAACAGGAAAACCAGTACACAAGTTCATCTTGCAGTATTCTATCAAGATTATGAATACCCCAAGTGTACGTAAAGGAATAGAAGGATTGTAGGGTCAAGTCTGATATAGACTTGACAAGATGACTCATAGATTCGGCCACGTAGTAAAGCACTATAATCAGACGAAGTCGTCTTGACCTGTAAAATAAATCAACTTCAACGAAACAGTAAAGAGAATATAGGCTGCGGAAACTGCTAATAGAACGGCTACAGCCACAATCCTGCTTGGAAGCATGAACAATGTACGAAAGGACTGTACAGACGAAAACATAACCATAGGTTATCAAATACAGGAAAATAGATTAATTTAAAAATGAAGAGAGAAGTGAAGGGAAATATGAACTAAATAATTTTGATTTTTAGCCTTAACAGAGGTGGTGGGTGCTGGAAAGATGTGTACGGCTGTATAAAATGCAAAATGTTAAAACGTATTTGAAGAAGGGAAAAATGAAAGTAAAAAGAAGCCTGAAAACATAAGTATATGTTTTTCACGGCTGTGAAGAAAGGAACAAAAGATTTTAAATAACATATTTCCCGCTTTCTATCTGATTATTGTGTTAAGGAACTGGGGATCACGATTGGATTGACGAAATTGAACCGTAAGATAGAAAGTTTAATCCGCCAACTATACAGTATTTATAAGCATCCAAGTGATTGCTGTAACCATTGATCATAGAGGAAACACATTGTTGACTCATGGACAATCCTGGTCTAAGTTTGTTATTAGAAGAAATCTTTCACTTAAACATGAATTGGAGCTACACCAAGTTTGAAAACTGAACTCATGGATGTTACCATGCAGCGTACTATAATAGTTCTACCATTCCTTGTTTACATTGATGGTATCGAAGAAAAGAGATAATGTCTAAAGACAGGTGTAAATGGTAAGGGAAATCCATTGCAATGTATTTAAATATCATGCTTTAACATGAGCCTTTAACTAATTTCTTTGTTTCGTATTTTCCTTGTTGCTAATTTGTTCGCCTACAAGCTCAATAATAGTTTTATAGACTGTGAACTTATAATTTGAAGATAATGAATTCTTAGATATAATATTTATGCTTATTGAGCTCAGAGACCTAAATATCCTACTGTACAAATTTAAGCGCAATGCCTTTGCTTTCATGTTTTATTTATTTTAAAAGGATTCGTATTATTAAAACACAAAATAGTAAGCGCTTCAAAGAAATTTACTCATACAATTTCTTAAACACGTAGCCTATTTCAACACATCCAGTTCTTATTTTTAAGGTATAAAAAAGATCGAAATAGTAACTTACTTACAAAGATAATTATTATTACATACAAGATGCGTTTTTCATTCCAAATTCAAACACACAGTTTTGTGTTAGGACTTTCTTTACTTGTTTTGTCCCTTATTCTTTAGTTACAGAATTTTATTTGAAGTTTAATTTAAAATCTTAAAATAAAAATCGTACAAGATGCATAAAAACTATGCTTTTGTTTATAGGTCGAATTATATGTGTGTCCAGTGTCAGGAGGAGGGGTTGTGTGCAGCCAGAATACATACTTTATATAAAACTCCAAATTAGGTGTGCCACTAAATTATGAGTCAGTGATACTAAAAGAAAATCAATCCTCTAGGTTTAAACCATAGACGATATATGTATTATCTGTTTGAAGGTCTCAACTAAAATCACCAATGACAGAAGATGATGTGGTGCACATAGCCAAGGTCCACAAGAAAACCCCAGGCCAAATTCTGCTGAGACACCTGTTGCAGCTTGGGGTGGCGGTCATACCAAAAAGTTCTAATCCTGAACGTCTCAAACATAACCTGGATGTTAGTATACTTATATAATATTTTGATTTATTATATTATATTATTCTAAGTTTTATATAAGTTTCTAATAAAAAATGCACATTGTTGATACATAAAACTGATAGTTATATTATTATTTTTAATTCTGTTTCTTCCAAATTGATGATGTTATGTGAATAGTACTACTCGATATATTAAATTATTATAATTGGAAGTTTTAAAATTTCAGTAGATTGTTCTTTAATTTGTGGTTTCTCTTGCAGATATTTGACTTCCAACTGTCCACTACGGAAATGGCGAAGTTGAATGATTTGGATCAAGGTGAAGAGGGTAGAAAGTTTTTCGTGTCAAACCTTGGAAAAGGATACGATACTCATCCTGAGTGTCCTTATCCTAAGTGTCCTGAGCATCGTAATTAGACAATTTTCCCTCTAACTTACATGTTTTAAAAATGTTACAGTATAGAATTTATTATCTTGTGTTCTCCTATGATAATAAATTAATATGTAACCCCTGGATCTATTGTGAATAGTGAGTTGTAAAGATATCAATTATATACATTTAAATATTTAAGACTTTGCATCCTTCAATCCAAAACTTGTTGATAAATCTCTTGTTATTTTAAAGGTCATAGACTTTATATCGTTCTCAATGTTTGGTACATTATATCACTATAACATGTTAATAAATATCTTTTTATAAGATTTCAAATAAAAATTTGGTTATGTTTTTAAAGTTTATAAAGGAACTAGAAGAAGTTTAAAATTGTGTAACTTTTGTCAGATTGCTGATATATAGTAAAACAGTACTCAAATATATTTATAATTGAATTAAACTTAATATGACAATAGTCTACAAGTAACATCATGCTTTACATAATTTACTTTACTGTCATGCTAAAGTATTTATTATGATGGATTATAAAGATTCTTTAAAAGTAAATTTAATTTCTTTGATTTTTAGTGTTACATAATTGCAAAATTTTTTATTAGGAATGCAAGTTTAACATTAAGGTACTAGTGCAATGCCATGTTCAGTTGTCTTCTATTTTAATAATTATTGGAGTGGCATTAAAATATAATTACCATCGTAGCTACATACTGTAACAATGTCTGAATGTATGTATGACGTCAGGCTTTAATTCAATGTGGAATTGAGTAGTAAATTGGTAATATCTCCCTTACTAATAATTACACATTTTCTGTTTTAGTATCTATTTAATTTAGCACTTTTTTATTCTTTGAGGTTGTCAATTAATTTACATTTATTATAAAAGTTCATTTAAATAAATTTGTATATACAAAATATATTGGAGCATGGCTTCTCAAACTAGGTGCAAAATCTCTTTTATATATTTCCAACGGACATACATCTCTATTTTATATAGTAGGATTATAATGATAGTGAACTTACAAGCAGAGTAACCTAACAGTAAATACCGAAGGTATAAATGGACGTGTGGACGGCTGAGTAGACAAGTGACAGAACAGTGTATTAAGATAATGGTAACTATAAGCAATAAGAGACTTATGTTATAATTATTAAAGCAAGACCACTAATTACATGATTAGTGACAGCAATGCGTAAGTTTCAGTCCAAAAGACAAAGTCAATAACTCTATTATAAGTAGAATATGACAATAATGTGACAAAATAAACTATAGTATGTTATGACCAAATGAAAAAGCGTTATTACGTGTCACCAAACTAAAAAGCTTAATGTAGGGTACTAGACCACTGGTAACTCCAAGTAGATGATTACTGGAGACTGACTACTGGTGAATACTAGTGAAAGAATACTAGAGACTAATAACTGGTAACTTCTTGTGACTGAGTACTAAAGTCTGGCTACAGCTGAAAATGGTGACTGAGTACTACAGATTGATTACTGGTGACTACTACTGACTAAGTACTAGAGGATGGATAGTGGTCACTACTAGTGACTGAGTCTACTACTACTAATTACTACTACTAATGATCTATTACTAGAGTCTGGCTAATGATGGCTTCTTTTACTGAGTACTAGAGGATGGATAGTGGTGACTATTGGTGACTGGGTTCTACAGACTGACTACTGGTGACTACTAATTATCTATTACTAGAGACTGGCCCCTGATGGCTTCTTGTGACTGAGTCTGAGTTCTGAGCGTGGTTATTGGTGACGTAGTTCTACAGACCGACTACTGGTGACTATTAGTGACTGATTACTAGAGACGTATTACTAGTGACTGAGTACTATTGACTGAGTACTAGTGACTGAGTACTAGAGACTGGCTACTGGTGACAATTAGTGACTGATTACTAGAGACGTATTGCTAGAGACTGAGTACTAGAGACTGGCTACTGGTGACTATTAGTGACTGATTACTAGAGACGTATTACTAGAGACTGAGTACTAGTAACTGAGTACTAGTGACTGAGTTCTAGAGACTGGCTACTGGTGACAATTAGTGACTGATTAATATAGACGTATTACTAGAGACTGGCTACTGGTGACTATTAGTGACTGATTACTAGAGACGTATTACTAGTGACTGAGTACTAGTAACTGAGTACTAGTGACTGAGTTCTAGAGACTGAGAGTACTAGTGACTGAGTTCTAGAGACTGGATACTGGTGACAATTAGTGACTGATTACTAGAGACGTATTAATAGAGACTGGCTACTGGTGACAATTAGTGACTGATTACTAGAGACGTATTACTAGTGACTGAGTACTAGTAACTGAGTACTAGAGACTGGCTACTGGTGACAATTAGTGACTGATTACTAGAGACGTATTACTAGAGACTGGCTACTGGTGACTATTAGTGACTGATTACTAGAGACGTATTACTAGAGACTGGCTACTGGTGACAATTAGTGACTGATTACTAGAGATGTATTACTAGAGACTGGCTACTGGTGACTATTAGTGACTGATTACTAGAGACGTATTACTAGTGACTGAGTACTATAGACTGGCTACTGGTGATTATTAGTGACTGAATACTAGGACTGATCACTGGTGACTATTAGTGACTAAGTGCTACAATTAAATTTAGTAATGAGTTATTTTCTGTACGATTGGCGGTCTGTCTACAGAACATCTCAAGAATAAATGAGATACAGAGTTGAAGTTTTGCTTGGAAGCTCATCAAAGCCTGTTACGTGACATGCAGTGCAGCGCCTTGTATATAAATATACATTAGTGGTGAATTAATAAAACCTTACGATAACTAAAGAGTGATGGATGGGTAACAAAAAGAAGTACTTCCAAAAATTATAACATTGAGGTAAAATTAGGCTGTAAACTAAACAAAGCTTGAAATATAATTGACGATATTTATACGCACTGTAAATTGCAAAACATTAGATTCGTCATATGGTAAGTTTAAACAGATTCAAGACTTCAGTATTTCATCAGGTAATCCATTCTATTCATTATGTCATAGTTGTTTTGTTGAGATTACTATCAATATACGGTTATATTGAAATGTGGCACTATATCGATTATTTATCCTTATAGACAATAGGAGACTTAAGTGAACTGATAAGTTTCACACCGCAGAGTGCACTTAAAGTTGGTGTAATGACATGTGACGTCACGTCGGTGTGGGTTTTGTGTCAAAACTCGTACTTCCACCTCGGATAACACACGCTGTCAACCACCGTTAATATTATCTGAACATCGGTCAACCTATTACGGCCTCTCTACCTGTGTATATACTGTAGACAGGTCGCATGCTAAGTTAAAATTTTATCTCCACGTGAACCAATCGTCCTTCTAAAGAAAGAAAATTAGAAGGAGTGAATCTTTCTGAAGCAATAGGAACAAGCTAGCCCCATCACTTTTATGCATTTAAAATAGATTTGGACTGAAAGAATTTTTGGGATACCTGGTTACCACTTTACCATCGCTAGAGTACAAATTGGCAGTACTGAGTCTTACAACTGTGTTATTGGACAAACACTTGATTAATACTTAAAATAAACTAACTTTAGCAGCAATATTGAGAAAAAAAATCATTTTTGATGTAATACGAACAAGAAACATTATTATGAGTATACAGAAAATAGCCCAAACGATCTTTACTCCATACGACCTACTTCTTACTACTCGGTATTACAGAAACGTTGAGCCTATCATTCATTGAAAATTTCAAGCTTCATATTTTAAAGAAAACTGTACGAAAGAAAAAAAATATTAGATGTAATAAGGACTAGAAAAAATTAGTATACTGAAAACCAATATCTTTCCGCAAAACGACCCACTTATTACCATTCGATATTATAAAAACGTTGTGCTTATCATTCATTGAAGATTTAAGTGGTTTTAAATGTCCCAATTTTAAAGAAAACTGTGCTAAAGAATGAAACGATATTTTTCAAACCAAGTGTATTTAAAATACGAAAATAAAACAAATTTAAACGATATGAAAATATTGCATTTAATCAGTTTGTAAAATATTTAATCATCTGCTATATAAAGAATCACGACATTGGTTTTTTTACAAGTCAAAAGAATAAACTTTTGATAAATTTGTAATGGCAGGAGTTTTAAAATATACATTAACATAAAAGAACCAACCCCAGCATAAACTTAAAACATAACGGTTACCATTTACCGTTTAAACTCGTTATTGTTTTAAAAATGCAAAAAACTAAATTCGTAAGGATCATGTATGAAGAATTCTAAAAATGTATCATTATACATATTTCATTGTTATTTTGTTGTATGGAAACAGAAGATATCGTAATTAGTTTATCGAAGCATATTTATAACGAAGTAGAGGCAGTGTCCACCAAGAAATTATTCTTAATATTCAGAACTAAAAATAATAAGTAGCCTATCTTATTATAACACTCTGATGTAACTTAATTCCTTTGTCTGGGATGTCTATTGCTGGCAAGTCTTGCAATCTGCCATAGCCTTTGCCTCGCATGGTTATATAAACCTAAACATCTTCTTATAAAATCGTCAAGTAAACCAAATAATTGTCCAAATAAATATTCTTTCCTTTATCTTGAAGACATATCTTGGCTCTATGAAGACTATCACGAGGTGTTGACGACCACGAAATCGTTAACCACGAACCCTCATAATGCAAACACAAGCTAATTAACTTCAGGCAGGGAAAGTAGTTAATAAAATCAAAACTTCATCATGAAGTGCATAAATTGGTTTAATGATATAAATAGAAAGACAATAACATATTTACTTATATCATTTGGAAGTACGTAAACATTAATCCGTATAAGAAATTCTTACGTTAGTAACTATTATATAACTTAAAACTAATATCTACGGACAGAGCTCTCGGGATTTAATATCGCATTAATCACACTTATATTGAACGTGGGGTTTAAGTCGGCAAAATATAGAAATATGTGTTCAATGTTATGTTTGTTGTATCGTACTAGCCTATACTATAATCGGTATAAATTCATGGATACTATTATCAATAATGCTTGTGTTTCAAAAGAGAAAAACTATCGTCTACGAAATTTAAATTTAAATAACTCTGTTCTACTCCTTGACATTAAAATGTCTGGTAACTTTATGTTATAATTTCAAGCAATTACAAAATGATAACAAAACTCATAATGTCCTTGTTCTTACACATTTTACACAACAGTCGTAAAGATAAGATAACTGAGAAATCTATATAGATTAATATAGATTATTATAGATTTATATAGGTACTGGCTAGCCTTTACTCTATATAGAGGAAAGGTTAGCCAGTATGGTTTATTCCTGCCTCTTATTTTATTTTGTGTTTGAATGAAGGAGGAGGCTATAGGTATGGTTGCCTACCAGCCTCGATTGGGGTTTTCCGAGAAACTCCTGATAAACTGAACTCAACATAAATTACTGCCTTTCATTGACATATTTAATTTCTTTAGCTGACAGAAGACCTCCTGGATTCGCCACCTTTAATCTTCATCGTTGATCCATTCAAGATTTACTAGGTGCTTCAATGACTTCAGTACTGGTTGTTCCGATTTTATCATTCATATATTTAGCTTTTCTGGCCAGGTGGTTTTTCCTGTATCATCAACTGATGGACCAAATCCAAAGTACGATTGGTACAACAATACGTAGTTAGTTCAATTTCGGAGTACCCTGCTTTCATCGTGAATATGATGACTTGTGTCACGCCGACTCAATAACGTACAGTCCAAAGATATAAGATTTCGAAACGAAAAGAAGAAAGGGGTAAACGAAGAAAAAAAGAGAAAAGAATTCTGGAGGTTATTTACTGTTGAAAATAGAAGAAAGAAGCTGAGAGAAGGTAGTAAATACATCCTAAAATGCATGCCATTGGTTAACTTTTGTAATATTATAATCTAATTTTGTTCAGTTTAGTCAATATCAAACAATATTTAAATCGAGTAGTTGCCTTTCATCCAGTTAAATACAGACAGTAACTTCTGTATGGAAAACTAAAATGAAAAAAACATTGAATGAATTAAAATGTATTAAGGAAAATGTAAAATAAATTAAATAGAAGAAGGTTTTTAACTACAAAAAGTTAAAAGTTTTCTCTGCTAGAAGGTAATTTTAATAAATCACAAAGTCTGTCGCCGACCGGTCTCAGTTAAGCTATTTAAAGTGAAGTGTCTTTCTCTCGAGTGGTAAAATAACAATTAGTTCCTAATATTTCAGTTTAATTATGCAAGATAAAAATTGAAATACACAGTTTTATGCAAGCTTTAATGAATTGTTTAGTAAATAATAACTAACTTGCTTTTGAGTTTATTTTTGTGTTTTATGTACAAATGTATATTTGCGGCAGATTAGTGTGTACTTTAAACATAATATCTCTATACAATGTGGTATGGTAATGTAGTGAACACAATTTTGTAGTCGTTCAAATCAACAATACCTCAATAACTCAGTACATAGATAAACATTTCATCGAGTTACAACACGCAATATTCCATTTTAAATTCGATTTATTTGAACATATAAATAACTCTCGTATATCATAATGGTAATCAAAACAAGAAAAGAGATTCTAATAATTAACAAATAAGTTTCTCAATAGCAACATTATTATTTAGTTAAGTAATTTCTAATAATGAATATTAGATTAATTTATTATAAAATGTATATTTATTTATTCTCTCAACGGCAATGCCAATATACATAACAAAAACACATTGTGGAATACATACAACAAACTTAAGTGCTAGAACAAGACAAGATTAGAATTTCTTTCAATGACAACTAGTAGTTAATAAATTATAGAAAGGTTTACATAACTAAAGTTGCGTGGTTATTACATTAGCAAAAAATACAAAACTAGAGAATGGTAAATCATAACAATAATAAATCTCAAAATAAATGGTAACATTACAGCATAATCGGGGCACATAAATGATTGATACATATAACAAACAAGAAAAAATTTAAATTGAGCTACATTATATACAAAAAAGTTACAAAAGATAATATAAACAGGACAATGATTGCTCATTGGTCCACCACAGAAGAAGTCAACTTCAGCCGGAATGGAATTACCAAGTTGAAGGAGTCTAGCAATGGTTCCGGACCTCATGTAGTTGGTTCTGTAGAAGTTATAAACAAAAAGATCAGTTGATCTAGTGGAACTTGTAGTCCGAAAACCAATCCTTCCCAGAAGT
The DNA here is from genome assembly GCF_021130785.1 of Homalodisca vitripennis. Lineage (NCBI taxonomy): Eukaryota > Metazoa > Arthropoda > Insecta > Hemiptera > Cicadellidae > Homalodisca > Homalodisca vitripennis. The sequence goes on along the minus strand of NW_025781662.1, from coordinate 12,664 downwards.
TCGGGGCAGTTAATGATCCCATTTATAATCTTGAAGAGAAACATGATGTCGTGCAAGTCAAAGCGTGCCTGAAGTGAAAAGATTTCGAACTGGCTCATCAAGTTCTCAATTGGAACATCAGGGAAGTTGAAGCCCAATCTGGCACCAACCAGTCTCAAAAATCTTCGCTGAACCCGCTCCAGTCTTACTATATGATGAGTGTAAAATGGTTTCCAAACCACAGAAGAATACTCCAGGATTGGACGTAGTAACGACTTGTAGAGTATTACAACGGAGTATACAGACAAACCTCCAATTGCACCACGCCACATAAAGCCCAAAAGCCTAATAGCACTACTACAAATGGAGTCGATATGGTTATCAGGGGAGAATTTGTTTTTTAGCAGAACACCCAGGTCCTTTATTAAATCACTATGCTGAATTAAGGTCCCATTTATCTGGTACTGAGTAGGTCGAGGAGAATTTTTCCGGTGAAAAAAGATTACCTTGCATTTCGAGACATTAAGTTGCATCCCGTTGACTATACACCAGTTGCATATTCTCTCCAGAAAATCCTGTAGACGAAGACAGTACTCCAAAGAACCAACACCATTGAACAACTTGATGTCATCAGCAAAAACCAGAAAATTACTGTCGATTGCATCACTTATATAATTCATAAACAGATTAAAAAGGTAAAGTCCAAGTAGAGAACCCTGGGGTACCCCAGAAATAACTTCAAAAGGGTCAGAGCAGTTATTTGCAAACTTTACAGTATAAGATCTTCCAGAAAGGTAACATCGTATCCAAGACAAAAGAGGGTCCACAATACCATATGACTTAAGTTTCGGACAAGAATTGAATGGTCGACCCTGTCAAAAGGCCTTGCTGCAATCAAGATAAATAGCATCCACTTGCATACCTTTAGACATAGCTGTTAATATATAGTCTTCGAAAAATAATAAGATTAGTTACTGTGGAACGACCAGGCATAAAACCATGTTTCTCAGGTATCAGAACATAAGATATAAGAAGCTTAAGTCTTTCAAGTACAACAGATTCGAAAAATTTTCAACGATTGGAGACTGAATTGTGATAGGACGATAGTTGGTAGCATCCCCAGGGTTACCATGCTTGAAAATAGGAACTACAAAACTTGACTAAAGAGTAGAAGGAACATAACCATGCCAAAGACTATCATTAAAGAGACGTGCCAGTGCTTCACAAAGAAGATCACTACAATGGTGCAATTCCACTGGAGGAATGCCATCCGGGCCACAACCTTTGTAGATGTTTAGGTCTTTCAATCTATGATGATATATTGAATCATACCTACAATTACTCTTATTACAAGACGATATGGAAGTAATTTTGATCACTAATCATAGGATGAACTAATTAAATTCTGATAATTTAGTGTATTATTCTCGTATGGATGATATTTTTACAGTGTTTGGGCTACAACACGTAAACAAAACCAATTGACAAGTATAGATTGATCTATCGGTGGATTTACGGCTATTGATGGATGCACGCAAGAGGTGACTCATACAATAACTGTTCACTAACTGTGAAGGATTTATATCTTAATATCCAAAAGATACAATCATGAAATAATTTTACATATTTTATCTATTTAGTCAATCTCTAAAATACTTTAACCTAAAAACTATTTACTTTATGTACGTGTATTCAGTTTGACCATACAGTTGTATTGTATGAGATAGGACCTAATTATTTATGGAGTGTGATATTTCCACAATTAGACAATTATTCATTGGAACTATACTGATTCACACTTGCCCTCGCCCATTATTTTATCCGGAAACGCTGATAAAATAATATAAAAAGTTAACACTGTATTAAGTCACACGGAATAAAAACAATTTAAGTAACACACAAATATCAATTAAGTTCATATTAGGATCTTAAGATTTAGACATTAATAGTAATGCTAGTGTTTTTAACATTTACTAGTCCATAGTTTATTGATAAAAGAAAAGTACAACGGGTCGTGTAACGGACGGTGTTATGTGATTCGTAGAGGTGAGTGTGTGGAAGATTTTCCAACGCAGCCAATATTTTCTGAATGCCATTGATTTTGCACGTGTCTACCTCCCCCCCCCCACATTCCGGAAAACCCACTACACTTTCTGACTGCAGTCTATAAGGAAAGAAATATTGCGCAACTAATACTCACTTCCGTTCCCAACGAACACCAGTTCAACGTTTCCTCATGCTGCGTCAGATTTCGTTGTTCATTTTTTATTTTCCCAATTTTTAATAGCTTTTATCCATCACCGTTCTATTTCACTATCGATAATGTTTTTAAAATGTTAATTCAAAAAACTGTTTCTACAACAATGATTTCTTTATTACTTTTACTTCAAATTTAATTTTGATTTTTATGCAATATGTTTTATAGATTAATACTAACCTATGTATATTGATTTTTTAGTTATAGGTCAATTGTCTAAAATATTATTCTAGACTGACAAAATATTCTGAATATCATAAGACCAGGTTAGTGCGGTGGATTGGTTATTCAGCTCTGAGCAATATTAGATCACGTCAACTGTCACATAGTAGGTAGTACTGCATGGTAGAATATAGTATATTTATATATTGTAATGCTCATTTAAACTTAATAACTGCTTAAGATCAAAAATCGCGACTATTCAACTGTGTTATGTGTAACCTGTATCTCCCTCAATATTAGATCACGTCAACTGTCACATAGTAGGTAGTACTGCATGGTAGAATATAGTATATTTATATATTGTAATGCTCATTTAAACTTAATAACTGCTTAAGATAAAAATCGCGACTATTCAACTGTGTTATGTGTAACCTGTATCTCCCTCAATATTAGATCACGTCAACTGTCACATAGTAGGTAGTACTGCATGGTAGAATATAGTATATTTATATATTGTAATGCTCATTTAAACTTAATAACTGCTTAAGATCAAAATCGCGACTATTCAACTGTGTTATGTGTAACCTGTACCTCCCTCAATATTAGATCACGTCAACTGTCACATAGTAGGTAGTACTGCATGGTAGAATATAGTATATTTATATATTGTAATGCTCATTTAAACTTAATAACTGCTTAAGATCAAAATCGCGACTATTCAACTGTGTTATGTGTAACCTGTACCTCCCTCAATATTAGATCACGTCAACTGTCACATAGTAGGTAGTACTGCATGGTAGAATATAGTATATTTATATATTGTAATGCTCATTTAAACTTAATAACTGCTTAAGATCAAAATCGCGACTATTCAACTGTGTTATGTGTAACCTGTATCTCCCTCAATATTAGATCACGTCAACTGTCACATAGTAGGTAGTACTGCATAGTAGAATATAGGTATCATAAACCTCTTCTAAAGATTAAAGAAAGGTGTATTGTTTACAAAAGTGGTAAAGCTAAATTGCCCTACATTTTGCATTTTTTAAATATTAGAAAATATTGTTCTGTTATGATGCGCTTCATAGTTTTTAGATACAATCTCAGAGATCCACATAAACACGATCTAAAACAGAAAAAATCTTATATTTAAGATTTTTAACATTTTAAAATAAATTATTTGGGCTGTGAATTAGCCAGACAGTTCCAAGCGAAGGCAGAAACGTATAGGTTTTTAAATAGAACCAATTTATACATTATAAATTAGGAATATAATGTATAATGTTGTTTAGATATTTTATTCTATTAAAAATATCATTATTGAATTATTTCTTACATTATGCTTTTTCCAAAAACCAACTACAGTAGCCTATTCAGAAGGTGAAGAATTTATATTGCATAAATTTATTTACTTACGCCTTCAAATATTTAACACCTATTGCCACCAAGTTTATATAACACAACTCAGCCCGGCTTGTTTTCGTCTAGTGTAAAAGATGTTTTAAACCTAGGAGACTTACAACACGAGCAACAGTAAAAGTGAATAAAATCCTCTGAAGGTATCTCATATTGTCCAGGAACAACGTTTTGTCTGACCAACGAAGCAGAGGAAATCCTGAACAGTAAGACGTATATCCTTGGCAAAACCAGGGACAAATTTATTAACCAGCAAGTACAATATGTGTGCTGTAGTTTAGTTTGGGAGATTTTGTGGACGATGTATTGGTCAGCGTAACTAATTCTATACTTACTTACATGCAATGGCGTGTTACATATATATCATTTGATAGTAATTAAAAACGATCCTTGTACTTTGACACGTATAACGACTTGGATTGTAGATATTAATATTCCAGAATATTCTGAATAAAATTATCAATCAGAAATCCAAGACGATATAAAGTATGTTTTGATTAGTATACTCCGAGTGAATATGCAATAAAATGTATTACTAATTTTTTAAACTATTAAATCTGGTTCGTCTAAAATAAACTTACAGTTCTAAATAAAAATAATAGGTTTATTTTAAACTGGCAAATTAAAAAGTTCAATGTTTCAGCATTTCATCACTCTCTATTTTAAACAAAGAATTGACAAACCGGTTATTAATAATAGTAAAAGGTCCTTTGGCAAGAAATATAAATTTCAGTCAAAGATATCAAACTAAAAATCAGAGGTCTCTTCTGAAATAAAAATATAAAGTTTTCAAATTAAAATCAAATACCACTTGGAAATAACTAAAATAAAAATTTTTAATTCTAACTAATTTAATTAAAATTCAAAAAAATAAAAATCAAACTTCTCTTTTCACTCGTTGTACCTTAACTTTCAAGTCTTTGCAATTCAGATACGACTCTCTCAAACAATTATTAAAGTTCAATTAATTTCCAATTAATAATTCACAATAAAACAGTTCAACTTAAATATTAATAAATGACAAAATTTCCAAAATATAATCAAAATTATTAACAAAGTTCAATTTTAATTCACTTTTCTTGCAAGTTTGAACCAAATGTAACTGGTTTGATTCTATTGTGCTTTATTGTTCATTAAGAATCAGTTATGCAGATTGCTCTGAAGCTTCTATAAATTTAATTTTTCCCATAAAAAAGACAACAAAATTAATTTAATATCAGATCTGGAAAACTATTTCAATATAACGTTAAATAAATTTAGTGCAAACCTCAAAATCCCTTGCGGAACAAAAAATTAGAAACACGGTGCGCACTGTAATCAACTAAATTCACGATAATTACCCAAAAGAAGGCCGAAAATTATGAGCTGTCAGTTTTTGTACTTCCCTTTCCACCCCCCTCTGATGGACATCTGCGGTGTTCTCTCATTGGCCCAGCCGTATCCAACTCGAGAAACAATAGCCCTCTCAGATTTGACGTTACTGCAGTACACAAGACAAGTTCTGATCAATTCAAGGCAGTGAACCGCCTTCCTAATAGTTTAAAGTTACCAGCAGTAACTTCCCAAAGGATTACATATTCGTATTTATCCTAACGTCTCTCAATCAAATTAAAATTAAATCCCAGTATTTCTTTAATTAAAATTTAATTTAATTTAAGTTTTAATAAAAAAATCGACCAATGTAGGTTTAAAAACGATACAACACGTCACAAATATTATATTTTATAAATACCATCATCTGTGAGACATTTTAATTACTATGTCAAAACCATATTAAATAACATATTGAAATGGATTTTATATCACAATACTTAATTATATCAGGATCTGGATCTTATAGAGTTCTTAAAGTAACGTACTATGTAGTGGAAAGCCAAAGTTGGTAAAAAAAGCTACAAAGCACTACAACTACTTTTCTGGAACTATCTAATCTCATTCCTTGGTTATACAACTGAAAACTCTTCAATAATTGACTTCGTTTGCAATAGTGAATGAAATTTGTCTTCTTGCAATAGTGTCTTTAATTTCAAGAATAATAATTTTTGTGTATGTTATCTCTTAACCATTTCATAAAAAAGGAAAACAAGAACAGAGCATTTGTCCTGATTTCAAAAAATATATCATATTATCATAGATGATTCCATTAGTTGTGTCGTTAAAAAATCCAAAATTACATTCTTCTACTGGATTCCCTGCTTTGTATGTGTGCACTACTATGTCAAAAAATTACTATGCTCTATCACTGTTTTAATAGTTTTATTTAATAAAAATTTTTGTCAAACGCATATTTTTCCTTTCACTTTTAAAAATAATGAATACAATAATTAATTACAATCTTAACACAAAACATACACTATGCAGTTCAAACTACCAATAAGGCTTGTTGTAGTAAAAGATTGAAATATACGAACCAGACACGTCAGTAGTTCTTCCAAAGTGGATGTGTACATTTAGTTACAAGCTGATTAAACTGATTATGCAGTTAAAGGGCAGTTATTGTACTAAATCGTTTTACTGGGTATCTGTGGGAAATGTACTGTGGAGTAAACAGCTGTTTACTAATTGCACAACGTATCAATGTATAATTACCAACCATTTAATCTATTATTTACTACCTTTTGTTTTGTAGCAGTACCCAACTTATAAAAATAGCAATGCTTGCTTACAATTGGATTTTATAATTTTAGTGTTAGTATATGTTTTTCGTGTTTCACCATGATACAAAAACATAGTGTTCAAGTTGTAAAATTTATTGGAATATTGGAAGTAAAATTTACTGTGCTGTTACTAACATATGCCTTTACTAGAAGAGATGATCCTAAATATCTCATATTAGTAATTATCTCTATACAGGGTCAATAAAAAGTCTGGAGACCCTCTATTAAGGTTGCAACGTCTAAAACTAGAAAACATTTAAGTCTGCACACTTTATGTCATGTTACGAAGTACTTTTTCTACATAATTACTACTTGGTTTACAAACCTAAAATGGGAGAATTTGGGGGCAACTTAAATAATTATAAGCCCCAACGAGTAAAGGTCCTGAGACAACTAAGAACGAAAACGAGAAGTCTGTATCTTAACCCTGTACAACATGGCCAATTGAAAGTTTTAAAAGTCATAGTTAACTACTTTCAACCTAGACATGAGGAACCTTTTAGAGCAGCTAACGTTTCTTTTTAAGGTATTCATAAAAGGTTTAAAGCTAGGGAATGTATCGATTTCTCCGTTCATTCTATTTCTCAGAAATTAGATTTCTCAGAGCATAAATATCTTGTGGCTTTGATGTGTACTTTGATTGTTTTTGAAAAAATCCCACATAAGGTAGTAGAGTATTGACAGGTCCGGTGATCTGGCACGCAACTCACTTAACACTCGTCTACCTATACATCGATTTCTGTAAATACAATCTAAGTAGTAGCTGACTTGCCGGCTTGTTTGAACCAAACTTCTGCACCATAACCTCTGGATGCCAGGACCTCTGGAATTGTCTGTTGTTGAAGCATATTTAAGTATACATCGCCAGTAAGGTTTCCTTCAATAATGAATGGTCCATTACCTGGTCCTCGTAAATTTTGTCGGAAAGTTAAGTGCGGTGGTTACGCACCCAGTAAGCATTCACATCACTTCAGAGACGATATTTGAGTCTAATAACCTCCCAGTCAAGTAGGAATTTAGCTTCATCACTAAACCAGAACTAATCCTTGAAGCTGTGTCTGGTGATCTATTTTACTCATGATTTCATCATAATATTGTACCCTTCATGTTTGCTCTGCTCATATATAAGATGAATTTTGTATGCTTTGCACAAAATGGATTCTCTTGACGGAGTAGTAGTTGACATCTGTGGGTTTTCAACAACCGAAATCAACACTTCTAAACAATGGTCTTCTGTTCTTGCTGATCTCGGACTTCCTAAATGAGCCTGTTTCTTTAAAACTTCTTGTTGTTTTCCTTTAGCAGATTTTGGTATAGGTTATTGTATAAAATATATAGTATTTGTATAAACAAATTGTATTTTAACTATTTTGATCTCTCCAATAACTAAAACAAAATTAATACAAATTTAAACCCTTTACTCCCTGCTGTTGAATAGTCCCTTCGAAGAGACGATTTATTACATGTGTATCCTTTGTTATTTTTTAAAACAATGACCGTCAAAATTCTAATTTTCGTCCAAACATCTAAAAGTTTCCACAGAAAGGGTGAATGGATGATCGATTGATAGAGCTCTGACATCTTCTACTAAAAGAGATGCTAAAGATATACATGTCATAACTGGAGCTTAAATTGTTATTGTCGTGATTTTCAAAGCATTTGACTTAGTCACCCGTACCATTGATGGAGAAGATTGAAGAAATGGAATCCTGCATCAAATATAATAGGAGTTGGGTAAACTCCTATTTAACACATAGAGTTACAATTATAGATCAGCGTTCCTCATCGTGAGTACACTAATATCCGGTATTAAATAACATATAACATTATGTTCACAGTAAAGCGTAAAAGAATTTGGAGGTTAGATATATGATGATCATGTAACAGCCGGTCATGCAGTGTGATCATACTGAATACAGTACAAGAGTCATTTGAAGGTAACAATAGCCTAAAAGAGGTCCGCAACCGATGCGTCTAAATCTAGTGGTGTTTAGAATTTCAAATATGTCCTTTATTTTACTGCGTAGGGCCAGTGGGGTGGGTGTTTGTATCGACCGCTTGACGAGGCAGCGCGACGTGGTGGACACACAGCGAAACAACGCTCCTGACTAAAAGAACTGAGGATATATTCTTACCAAGTATTAAAACTGTATTGATGGGTTAAAAGGCGTCTCCAGAATATGAATCTGCGATTATAACCTAGCGGGGGCCTATCGCGTGTGTCCGCTAAACGTCGGTGTGTATCCAGGACAATATCTCCTAATGACCCCCGTCACAAACACAAACATGTCACACGTCAAATGTCAACATGCTGACGTTAATTTTGTGTTTATCTTCAGAGCCAGACATGCCTCTCCCGGTGGGTGGGGGGGGGGGTAAGTTATAGTTGTTGCGTGATTCTGAAATTAAATTCTTAAATTGTCATTTTCACTCATAGACTTTCTCTTTAGATTCGTTTGTTTTCCAAAAACGATGATACTCGATATTTGGATAGCGCGCCATTTCGGTCTCCATAGTTCCTAAATGTTGGCTTCTTTCCTATACAACACTACAACCTATGATACGTCGAACAATTAGAATTTTATAGGGATGTATCCAGTCTTTTGCGTAACGGTGTATAAGCTAATAATATTCTATTTCCAAAAATAGTTACAAGGAAGAAAATAATGAAATATGAGAAACAACATTTTAAACCAGAGAACTATTTTAAGTGCCGACAGAAATATAATTTTTAACTACATAGGGCTATATTTAATCTCATAAAAACATTTACGCTTTTAATTTTTATTTAAAAAATTTAAAAATCAAAGCTAGATTAATCCAAATCTGTCGTACTAACCGTATTACTATACGCTTAACAAGGCACTTGAAATAAGTATAATTTCGTAAAACAGAACAGTTCCATTTTTTTTATAGAATACACCAATTAATGTATCGTTCACACTAGAAACAGAATAAATTTTTAGAACTATTTACCTAGTTAATAATTTCGATTTTGAAAAAAAAAACCTAAATCCATAGCCTTTCTTCTACCTTAAAAACAACAGAAGATCTAAAACCAAGTCGCAGTTTTAAACTGTAAAAGTGCTGTGATAATTAATTCAAGAGGGTTCTGGCCGGTGTACTTTATTGTCTCTGCATCAAACGTAAACCATCCTATTGTCATTGTGAGTAAGGCCACAATGTCTCATGAGAGATCTGATTTCAGTGAACTCGTAACATCTGCTCGGCTTGTTTGGTAACGTTTCCAACCCTGTTGTTATAGCACATTATAACAATTGGATTGGTGCTGAAATAATAAACTCAAGAGGGTTCTGGCCACTGTACTTTATTGTCTCTGCATCAAACGTAAACCATCCTATTGTCATTGAGAGTAAGGCCACAATGTCTCATGAGGGATTTTATTTCATTGAACTCGTAACATCTGCTCGTCTTGTTAGGTAACGTTTCCAACCCTGTTGTTATAGCACATTATAACAATTGGATTGGTGCTGAAATAATAAACTCAAGAGGGTTCTGGCCACTGTACTTTATTGTCTCTGCATCAAACGTAAACCATCTTATTGTCATTGTGAGTAAGGCCACAATGTCTCATGAGAGATTTGATATCAGTGAACTCGTAACATCTGCTCGGCTTGTTTGGTAACGTTTCCAGCCCTGTTGTTATAGCACATTATAACAATTGGATTGGTGCTGAAATAATAAACTCAAGAGGGTTCTGGCCAGTGTACTTTTATTGTCTCTGCATCAAACATCAAACATAAACCATCCTATTGTCATTAAGAGTAAGGCCACAATGTCTCATGAGAGATTTGATTTCAGTGAACTCGTAACATCTGCTCGGCTTGTTTGGTAACGTTTCTAACCCTGTTGTTATAGCACATTATAACAATTGGATTGGTGCTGAAATAATAAACTCAAGAGGGCACTGGCCAGTGTACTTTATTGTCTCTGCATCAAACGTAAACCATCCTATTGTCATTGTGAGTAAAGCCACAATGTCTCATGAGAGATCTGATTTCAGTGAACTCGTAACATCTGCTCGGCTTGTTTGGTAACGTTTCCAACCCTGTTGTTATAGCACATTATAACAATTGGATTGGTGCTGAAATAATAAACTCAAGAGGGTTCTGGCCAATGTACTTTATTGTCTCTGCATCAAACATAAACCATCCTATTGTCATTAAGAGTAAGGCCACAATGTCTCATGAGAGATCTGATTTCAGTGAACTCGTAACATCTGCTCGGCTTGTTTGGTAACGTTTCTAACCCTGTTGTTATAGCACATTATAACAATTGGATTGGTGCTGAAAATAATAAACTCAAGAGGGTTCTGGCCACTGTACTTTATTGTCTCTGCATCAAACGTAAACCATCTTTTTGTCATTGTGAGTAAGGCACAATGTCTCATGAGAGATTTGATATCAGTGAACTCGTAACATCTGCTCGGCTTGTTTGGTAACGTTTCCAGCCCTGTTGTTATAGCACATTATAACAATTGGATTGGTGCTGAAATAATAAACTCATACGTATATATATATATATATATATATATATATATATATATATATATATATATATACGTATCTAAAAATATTTCAAATATGTTTAATACCCTTCTGTTAAAGCGGTGGATATCAAAGTATGAAATATACTATTTAAAAAATTAATGTATACTTCTTATTAGTTTAATTTTAATTTATATATTTATAAATATTTTATTAAATAATACCTTACAATGTATTGTTTTTATCCCAGTTTCATTCTTTAAGCGCTGATTATTGAATTTACTTGCTAGGTTTTTAACCCTTAATCATAGTATAGATTAAGGAGTGAATAACAGAGACAATATTGATAATAAGATAATGTGTTAACCTTCATTTTGGAGAATAAAGCTTAGTAATTAGATATTGATCAATTTCATAGATTATACATTCATTGAAACGCACTTTTTATTCATTTGGTACAGAATTTGTATTTATTTCTAACAAATTTTACTTAGATTTTTTACAATTTTGTATTATTTTTTTCAAACGTTACATTTGTGTTTAAATAATTTTACATACTATTTTGTCAGATTTTATATTAATTTTGAATTAAATTTTTTATAAAGTTTTAGCTTTGTCACTCCAGTAGCGTAAACTTGACTAACAGTAAGATTATTCTTGTACATATATTACCTTTTAGTGTGTAAACTGAGATTTTATATTAATTATTTTCGGCTCCAAAAGCGTGCTGGAAATCTCATGTATCTGCTAGTGTACACTTATATTACATGAAACACTTCCATTACGTTTTGTAAATATAAATAAATAGCTCAATGTTATAAAAAAAAGGGATAAAACATGTTTTATGAATCACTGTACTTCTAAACTCACGTAATACCTTGTAAAACTGGGTCGCCAATGTATAGTGATTAATATACTATTAATTTTATTTTCCAAAGATTCCTTCTAAAGATTTTAAGTCCTAAAGATAGCGAATGAGTAGACTATAACGAATAGTTAAAAATCTCATCTGGTGAGGAAAATCTACAGTTCTATATAAATGTTTCCATGTTTACATTTCGTTTACTGTTGCTCAGTTTCAAAATTTACATCAGGAAAAGCTCTGCACAGAGAGAACACAACGGATGCTTTGTTAAAACTGTACTAACATTCAGCTTGTGTAAACAAGTGATTGCAAATACAACTCTACTTTTCATTTACCAGCGAAGTACTGTTATTTATTTCTTATTATATTTATAATGCTATTATATTTGAGTGTTAATGAGTTCGTTGTCCTTGGTTTTATGTACTTTATAAGGAATATTCAATGTGTTGATTTCAAATCAATATTTTATAAATGTTTTGACTAAGCAAACCTTTAATATATATGTATGCAGGTTTAAAAACTTTTACATAAATTAGAGTTACTTTATAATTCATGGTATCTTGGATTACATATCAATAATATATTATCAATATTTTCCTACTGCTTTGTTCGTATGCAAATCGGAATGGGCGGAGGTTGTGGCTGTGTAAGCTAGGTCCTGAATAGATTACTTTATGGAGTTAGGGTCATTGACTTCACCTTGATCTATATCTTTGAGATGGTTAAGCAAGGTTTGAGTTTATCCGTATATTTCACCAATATTAAACCAAGAAAGTTATGAACTCAGCACAGTGAATTAAAGACGTCTAACATGTAAAAA